>NW_015388427.1:124170-133360 GCF_001527695.2 Protobothrops mucrosquamatus
GGCTAATTTGTCAATGCCAATGGTGTTCAAGTGGTGCTCCAGTTGTTTTGGGATTGCACCCAAGATGCCTATTACTATTGGTACTACCCTTGCTTGCCTTTGCCACAGTCTTTCTATTTCTATTTGTAGGTCTTTGTATTTTATTATCTTCTCCAGTTCTTTCTTGTCTATTCTGCTGTCTCCAGGCACTGCCACATCCACTATCCAGACTTTTTTCTCTTTCTTATTGACAATTGTTAGGCCTGGAGTGTTATGTTGCATGTGCTTGTCTGTTTGAAGTCCCAGAACAGTTTAACTTTATCATTTTCTATTATTTTCTCTATTTTATGATCCCACCAGTTCTTGCTTACAGGCAATGATATTTCTTGCAAATTTTCCAATGCACCATTCTTGCTACTCTGTCATGCCACTGCTTGTAGTCAGTCTGGGCAATCTTCTTGCAGCAGCTTACCAGGTGGTCTACTGTTTCTTCAGCTTCTTTGCATAGGCAGCACTTACTGTCTGTTGCTGTCTTCTCAATTTTTACTTTGTATGCATTTGTCCTTAAGGCTTGGTCTTGTGCAGCCAGAATTAGTCCCTCGGTCTCTTTCTTCAACTTTTCTGCTCTTAGCCACTTCCAGGTCTTGTTATTATCTGCTTTCCCAGCTATTTTTTTTAATGTATTGGCCATGTAGTGCTTTGTCTTCCCATGCCTCTATTCTGGTCTTCATTCGGTCTTTCTTGTAGGCTAGTTTGGTCTCTCCAGTAGTCAGTAAGCCTTCCTGATATGCTAATTTCAGTGCATCTTCATCTTTATTCCTTCAGATATTCTTCCAAAGCTATTTTTTTCTTCTTCAACCATCTGATGTACTTGCAGCATTCCACGCCAACCTATTTGCCTTGGTAGATAGAGTCTGTCAATGTCACTGCATGGATGAAGGGCATGATTCATTGTCATTATTTTTCTGATCTTCCTAGCCATTGCTTTTAGTTCTGCTTGAGTCCAGTCCACTATTCCAGCTGTGTATCTAATGACTGGAATTCCCCAGGTGTTGATTGCCTTCATGGTATTTCCTCCATTAAGTTTGGACTTTAAGATCTTCTTCACTCTCTTGAAGTATTCAGCTCTAATCTTTTTCTTGACTTCAGTGTGCTTGATGTTGTCAGCTTGAAGGATACCCAAATATTTGTAGTAATCTTCCTCATCCAGACTCTTAATATTATTTTTGTGGGGCATCTTGATTCCTTCAGTTTTCACTATTTTTCTTTGTTTGACAGTAAGTGTGGTACATTTGTCCAAGCCAAACTCCATTGCAATATCTTGGTTATATATACAGACAGTGTTCAGCAGCGATTCTATTTCAGATGATGTTTTTCCATACAGCTTCAGATCATCCATGTAAAGGAGGTGGGTTAGTCTGGCAGATGTTTTTGATGTTTGATAGCCATATCCTGAGTTATTCAGTATTGTTGACAGAGGAAACAGTGCAATAACAAATAGTAGTGGTGATAATGAATCTCCTTGAAATATTTTTCTCTTGATATTAACTTCTCCCAATCTTTCACCATTGGCCTGCAACTGTGTCTTCCATTGTGCCATCGATCTTTGCACAGATTTTCTGACTCCTGTTATTTCTAGGAACTTGATTATCCAGTCATGTGGCAGAGAGTCAAATGCCTTATAGTCAATTCATGCCACATTCAGGCTGGTCTTCCTTTTCTTGCAGTTTTCCAAGATCATTTTGTCTATTAGGAGTTGATCATTTGTTCCTCTGCTATTGGGGTGGTTTCCTTTCTGCTCAGGTGGAAAGAGATTGTTTTCAACTAGATGCTGTTGTACTGCATTAGCTACCATACCAGTTAGCAATTTGAAAGTTGTTGATAAGCAGGTAATTGGCCTGTATTGTGTGAACTGTATATTTATAATGCTATTGTTTTCTTTTTGTAATTGATCACCATATCTCCACGTTGGTTCTTAAGCTTCTGTTGGTGCAAAATGGAAAACTAATAAAATTGTTTTTAAAAAAAAGAAGAAAACACCAGAACTTGTAGAAACTGACAGAGCATCATTGAAGAAGAAAGAAAATGAAGACAGAGAGGGCCAGACTGGGTATTTGACCTCTGCTGTCCAGGGCTCCTGGCAGCCCACCCCACCATCAAGCCCCCCCCCCCTGCATGGCCTGAGAGAAACAGTGAGGCTCTCCAGTGGACCATGCCTTGGCACTTGTCCTGGTCCCACCCCCTTCTGCCAAAGACCCTCAGATCTTTCCCACTTCTGCCCAGTCCCCACAGGCACCCTTGATGTGAATGATGTAGAGCTGGCCATGCCCACCCAGTAGGCCACACCCACTCCATCCACGCCCACCCAGTAGGCCACACACACCCTGCCCTCTCGAGGGCAACCACAATGCTGATGCGGCCCTCAATGAAATTGAGTTTGACACCCCTGATCTAGGATGTTGCCTATTTGTGCTAACTTAGTATCATCTGCAGATTTGATAAGTTCTATTCCATCATCTTAGTTGTTTATGAAGATATTGAAGAGTCTGTGCCTAAGACAGAACCTTGTGGTACCCCGCTGCTTACTTCCCTCCATGTAGATGTAGTACCATTAAGGACTACTTGTTGAGTACGGTTTGTCAGCCAATTACAAATCCATCTGATGGTGATGCTATCTATCCCACTTTTTTCTAGCTTTCCAAGAAATAAGTTGTAGTCTACTTTGTCGAATGCCTTGCTGAAGTCTATTATCTCTACAGCATTTTTCTGGTCTACTAATTTAGTCACTTGATCAAAGAATAAAATAAAATTGCTTTGGCATGATCTGTTTTTAACAAACCCATGCTGTCTTCTAGCTATAACTTTATTTGTTTCTAGATGTTCACAGATCTGTTTTCAAATTGTCTTAGTGGACAATCATTTAAATATGAGCCAATATTGTGCAGCAATAGCCAAAAAAGCCAATACAATCATAAGTTGCATCAATAAAGATATAGAATCAAGATCATTCAAAGTTCTAGAACCACTTTATTATGCCTTGGTAAGTCCATACATGAAATACTGCCTCCAATTCTGGTCACCCCATTATAAAAAATGGAAAGGATACAGAGAAGATAAAAATGATTAGGGGGCTGGAGGCAAACACATATGAAGAACAGTTACACAAATTGGGTATGTCTAGTCTACTGAAAAGAAGGATTAGGGGTAACATAATAGTAATAGGAGAAATAATGACATTGCCATAGGTGTATACTATAGGCTACCCAACCAAACAGAGGAAATAGATGAACCTCTTGCTAGTCAGCTAATTAAGATATGTAGGAAGCAAATCACAATAGTAATGGAGGACTTTAACTACCCTGACATCAACTGGGAGATGAACTCTGCACCAAGTGGAAGATCAAACAGATTCCTGACAAACCTAGTAGACAACTTTGTCTCCCAAAAAGTAGAGAAGGGAACTATGGGATTAGCCAATTTGGATCTAATTCTCACTAACAGAGATGAAATGATAGAAGGTGTTAAAGCCACAGGAACCTTGGGGGGAAGTGATCATGCAATATTGGAATTCAACATTATGGAAGCACAAGCAATAGAACACAAACTAGAGAGTTGAACTTCAAGAGAGCTAATTTCAATAAACTTAGAGAGGGCTTGGGAAGGATTCCATGGATGAGAATCCTCCAGGGGAAAACAACTTAAGAAGCTTGGGAAATTTTGAAAAACGAGATAATACAAGCCCAGTCTAGCACAATACCAACAAAGAAGAAAAATAACAGCTCTCAGAAGGAACCAGCATGGCTGCATAAAGAACTCTCTGATAAAAAGGACAAGTATAGAAAGTGGAAAGAGGGGCACATAACTAAATCAGAATATCAACAAATAGCCCGAGCCTGCAAGGATGAAGTGAGGAAAGCTAAAACTCATAATGAACTAAGGCTTGCGACCAAAGTCAAAAATAACAAAAAAAAGCTTCTTTCAACATGTAAAAAACAAGAAAAAAGTGAAGGAAATTATTGGTCCATTAGTGGATGAAAGTGGCAAGAAGGTGACAAGCAATAGGGAGAAAGCAGAACTATTTAACTGGTTTTTTGCATCTGTCTTTACACAAAGGGAAAAAACAGACCAACCTATCAAAAATAGTGCCATAAAAAACAGTATAGAAACACAAGTTAAGATACGCAAGAAAATGGTAAGTGAGCACCTGTCCAGCCTAGACGAGTTCAAATCACCAGAACCTGATGGATTACACCCAAAGGTTCTCAAGGAACTAGCAGATGTGATCTCAGAACCACTGAACTATATTTTTCAAAGATCGTGGAGCACCGGGGAACTACCAGAGGACTGGAAAAGAGCTGATGTAGTTCCCATCTTCAAACAAGGGAAAAAAATTGATCCAGGAAATTACAGACCTATCAGCCTGACCTCAATACCTGGGAAGATTCTGGAAAAGATAATCAAACAACGAATCAGCAAACACCTAGAGGCAAACAAAATCACTACTAAAAGCGAACATGGGTTTGTCAAAAACAGATCATGCCAGACAAACCTTATTGCATTCTTTGACCAAGTGACAAAATTAGTGAATCAGAGGAATGCTGTGAATATAATTTACTTGGACTTCAGTAAGGCATTTGATAAAGTAGATCACAACCTACTACTCAATAAGATAGAAAAATGTGGGTTAGACAGCATCACCACCAGATGGATTTGTAGCTGGCTGAACGGCCGTACTCAGCATGTGGTCCTCAATGGAACTGCATCTACATGGAGGGAAGTGTGTAGTGGGGTGCCCCAGGGCTCTGTTCTGGGCCCAGTGCTCTTCAACATCTTCATCAACGATTTGGACAAGGGGATAGATGGGGAACTCATCAAATTTGCGGATGACACCAAGCTGGTAGGAATAGCCAACACTCCAGAAGACAGGCTTAGGATATAGGAGGATCTGGACAGACTTGAACACTGGGCACTATCTAACAAAATGGAATTCAATTGTGAAAAAAGTAAAGTTCTACATTTAGGCAAGAAAAACCAAATGTACAGGTATAGTATAGGGGGTACCTTGCTCAATAGTAGTAACTGTGAGAGGGATCTCGGAGTCCTAGTGGACAATCACTTAAATATGAGCCAGCAGTGTGCTGCAGCTGCCAAAAAAGCCAACACAGTGCTAGGCTGCATTAACAGAGGGATAGAATCAAGATCACGTAAAGTATTAATACCACTTTATAATGCCTTGGTAAGGCCACACTTGGAATACTGCATCCAGTTTTGGTCACAGTGATGTAAAAAAGATGTTGAGACTCTAGAAAGAGTACAGAGAAGAGCAACAAAGATGATTAGGGGACTGGAGGCTAAAGCATATAAGGAACTGCTGCTGGAACTGGGTATGTCTAGTTTAATGAAGAGAAGGATGAGGGGGGACATGATAGCAGTGTTCCAATATCTCAGGGGCTGCCACAAAGAAGAGGGAGTCAAGCTATTCTCTAAAGCACCTGAAGACAGGACAAGAAGCAACGGATGGAAACTAATCAAGGAGAGAAGCAACCTAGAATTAAGGAGAAACTTCCTGACAGTTAGAACAATTAACCAATGGAACAACCTGCCTCCAGAAGTGGTGAATGCTCCAACACTGGAAGTTTTTAAGAAGAGACTGGACAGCCATTTGTCCGAAATTGTATAGGGTTTCCTGCCTGAGCAGGGGATTGGACTCGATGATCTCAAAGGTCCCTTCCAACTGTATTATTATTATTATTGTTATTATTATTGTTGTTGTTGTTGTTGTTGTTGTTGTTATTGATCATCGCACAGTCAGCCAGATGTTCATTATTGTTGTTGTTGTTGTTGTTGTTGTTGTTGTTATCATTATTATTATTATTATAAACTATTTTCCAAAGCACCCGAATGCAAGACAAGAAGCAATGGTTGGAAACTAACCAAGAAGAGAATCAACCTAGAAATAAGAAGAAATTTCCTAACAATGAGAGCAATCAGCCAATGGAATAGCTTGCCTTCAGAAGTTGTGGGTGCTCCATCACTAAAGACTCTCAAAAGAGATTGGATAATCATTTGTCTGAAATGGTATAAGGCAGTGATGGCGAATCTTTTAGAGACCAAGTGCCCAAACTGCAACCCAAAACCCACTTATGTATCATCGGGTGCTGGCTGGGCATGGCCCATTGGGTGGGTGTGGCCCATTGGGTGGGTGTGGCCCATTGGTGGTCGTGACCAATTGGGTGGGCGTGGCTCTTTGGGTGGGCATGGCTTCGGTGGTAATGGCAGACTGGGTGGGACTAAAAAGTTCAATCAATTAATTCCAACTTTGCGAGATCTTTTTCTTTCCCCTGAGAAGTTGAAATTGATTGATTGATTGAATCTTTTTTTTTTTGCACACAGCAGCCAAGGCCTAAATTGGAAAGGTTTTATAAAACCCAGCTGAAGGCCTAGGACTGGGGCAAAGGTGCGCGTGCCCACAGAGAGGGCTCTGCGTGCCACCTGTGGCACGCGTGCCATAGGTTCACCACCACGGGTATAAGGTTTTCCTGCCTGAGCAGGGGGTTGGACTAGAAGACCTCCACTCTATTATTCTATAGTGTATGGTCTATGAGATCTGGAGGAGGAGGAAGGATGAGCAGCTAACGGTTGACTAGTGGATATCCCAGATTAGAGAGTTCCATTAGTAAAATAAAAAATAAATCTATCTTGCAATTACTCAAATGTTCCCCTCTGCTATAAGAAGAGATACTTTTCTTAAGGAGTGAAATATTTTCTCTCAAAATATTCTTGTGTTGGTTTAAAATTCCCTTCATGTAAATAGCAGTGGGTTAGGGTTAAGGTTACTGCTGGTTTTGTGGCTTTCTCTTAGTGTGAAAAGGCCCCTTAGGAGGAGGTCCCTCATTTTATCTCATTTGGGATAGGACTGAAGTGTCACCTGCCATGGATTTTATAGAGTCAGAGAGATAATTTCAAAGTGAAACACAAGACATTGCCCCATACTCCTAGTGACCTTACAACATAATGCCTCTCTTCATAATATTATGAATTAGTTATGCAGTCAACATCATCTTAGACGAAAACTAAATACGGCTACCCAATATTTTCCTGGAACATAACTGTGGGCTGCCACCTGGGGGAAGTATGTATTTATGTACAGTAGCAACAGGCTTAGTTCCTTGGATCATCAGGAAGAGCCAGTAGGTATAGGAATTTCTCACTCTTCCATTGGACTCTTTTATTCAGCTGAATAAGAAGGGCTAGAGAAGATAGGAGAACATTTCAGGGTTTCCTAGACCCAAACCTCCTTTCTTCTCCCTGCCAGTGATAGAATTGGAGTTAGAAAGGGCTCTTTGCCTTGAGGGTGGGGCCCATTTCTGTGGATTCTCCCCTGACAACTTTACCCTCACACGCAGTGAATATTAGTGGGTCAGTGAGACTACAAATGGCAAAACTAGCCGCTCTGGAAAGAAAATCAATTATTAATAATGTAGTTCTTTGCTCAAGAACCACAGGGAGCAGGTAGAGGCCAGCTGTATTTCTAAAAGTGCATTGAAGTCTAGAAATAATGTTGAGCTCCTGGTGTTACCCCAGAAATGGTCAATTATCTTGTGTAATGAGTACTGTATGTGCAGAGAGGGAAATGAGGACATCTCTGGGACAAACTGACATGTTGTTTAACAATAAAGTGTCAAGCTATGAAGATCCCTTGCTTCAGAACTGCCACGATGCTTCTAGCTCGCCTACAGTCTGGGGGGAATGGGAGAAGGTTTAGTATGCAGAGGTCTCGGAGCTGCTGCTAGCTCCTGATCTGCAAGCTCGCCTGCCAGGCTCGGCAGACCGGGGCTGTGTGACCTGTCCAATATGGGTAAAACTGTTTTGTGAAGGGTGGCCTGTTCCGGTAGACCCAAGCCTTTGTCCATTTCCCTATGGCCAGCCTTTTCTGGTAAGCCCAAGCAAGAGTTCCGCGATGGAGAAAAATCCACAGGTTCGGCATGAAAATCCAATTGAGAGTAATGTCCCATTGGCACCGATTGAGAGCAATGTCCCGTTGGCGCAATGCCTGAGGTAGGAGCAGCATAAAAAGTCGATTGAGAGCAATGTCCCATGGACGCAGTGTCTGAGTTAGGAGCAGCCTCGTTGGCAAGACCCCCGTTCAGCAATTGCAATGTTTTGCTTTCACTGAGAGATTCAGATTCATGATCGTGATCGTGTTCTTCCTCTCCCCACCCCGAGAGCAGAGTCAGGAGTGGAAGAGTGGCATGGTAACCTCCAACGCAGCTGGTCAATGTGCGGAGCACATGACCATCTTCCAGGGCCACTTCGTATGAGAGCAGCCCTGATACCTTGCAAATCACACCTACCACCCACAGCGCCCCTGGTCTATAATTGCGCACCCAAACTGGATCACCCACTTGCAAGTGTCTCGGTGCCTTAGGCTGCTGCACTTGTGAAGCAACCCTGTCTGGATGTAAGCAATCCAGCTTCGTGATCCAACCGGCGCCCTCATCTTAGCTCAGCTGGCCTCTTTCCCATAGAAGTGCAGGGCATTGTGCATTGGCAGAGTAGGAAGTCTGCCAACCTGTGATGCCAATTGCCTTGGGTGATCCTCTTCAAGGATTCCTTTGTTGTGCAAACCATGCGTTCCGCTTGACCGTTAGAGGCCGAGTGAAAGGGAGCCGAAGTGGCATGCCTAATCATATTTGCCCTCAAAAAGGACTGAAACTCTAAGGATGTAAATTGAGCCCCATTGTCTGAGACTATGACATATGGAAGCCTGTTCTGTCCCCGTTCCGACCCACACACCCAAACAGCCAGCCGAGGGTTTAAAGACTTCTCCAGACACCAATGCACAGATAAGAAACTTGGCAGCAGCTCCGTAGCTGCCTGCCAAGACCTTTTTACTCCAAACACACAGAAACAAAAAAATACACACAGTTTTGAAACCACAGCACACTACTTTGCCAGAGATTCAGCTTTTGTCCATCACAGAGGTCCAAATGGCCACCACCACCCTTTTATAGCCTGTGGGGTGTGGTCCAGTGACTCAGCTTAATCTCTGGCACGTCTCTTTTTCTGCTGCGCACGCTTATCGTTCCTACGCTGGCGTGGATCCAGCCACAACTTTTCTTCCTCATTATCTGACACACCTGGCTCCTGGCCAATCTGAGAAACACCGGGCTCCTGGCCAATCTCTGAACCACCTGGCTCCTGGTCAATC
>NW_015388427.1:133705-163547 GCF_001527695.2 Protobothrops mucrosquamatus
AGCCTGTGGGGTGTGGTCCAGTGACTCAGCTTAATCTCTGGCACGTCTCTTTTTCTGCTGCGCACGCTTATCGTTCCTACGCTGGCGTGGATCCAGCCACAACTTTTCTTCCTCATTATCTGACACACCTGGCTCCTGGCCAATCTGAGAAACACCGGGCTCCTGGCCAATCTCTGAACCACCTGGCTCCTGGTCAATCTCTTCTCCATCAGAAGACACCTGAGGCATTGCCAAAGAGGAGGGTCCTGGAGAGGGAGGCCTAGCCATCTCCTCTCCTTCATGTTCGGAGCCTTCTTCCTCTGATAAGAGGGGCTCACAAGACAGAGCCACAACAGAGCCCATGCATTGTAAAAATGCCCCTCAGCACCTGAATGGTCCTGGCAGTAATCACAGTGGACACTGGAATGACCTCTAGCCACTTGGAGTTACTGTCCACAACAATGAGGAAGAGTTGCCCCTGAAAGAGGCCAGCAAAGTCGATATGAACCCTCGACCAAGGGGTTTGTGTGGTCTCCCATCTATGTACAGGAGCATGTGGCATTTCTGGCCTTGACTCTGTCGAGTGTGACACCTGTAGACCTGGGCCTCGATGTGTTTATCGAGTCCAGGCTACCAGAGATAGCTACGCATAAGCGCCTTCATCCAGACTATGCCCAGATATTCCTCATGAAGAGAATCAAGGACTCTAGTCCTCAGTGAAGTCGAGATTACTACCCTGCTATCCCATAGGACACAACCCTTAAAGGTGGATAACTCATGCTTCCTTTTCCAGAAACTTTGAAAGTCAGGGCCATGACAAGTTTCTGGCCATCTTCTGAGCACCCTGTTTAACACGTGGGTCAACGTGTTGTCTGAAGCTGTTTCAGCAGCTACATCCCCCACGTTAAGGGGAGACTCCGGCAAATCCTGGATAGACAGGATGTGGTTGGCTGGAGCAGGATCTGATTCTAATAGCTATAGAAGCAACCAACTAAGGCTGTCTACGTGGCCCATTTCTTTACCCGGTTTGTTAACCAGACAATAATCATAAGAATATAAGAATATTGACCACCTCAACTTTCTAGGAGAGATAATCTGGGGTGTCTGCTTGTTCATGGTGAACAATCCCAAAAGTGGCTTGTGATCAGTGAAAACCATGAAGTGACGGCCATACAAAAAGTCATGAAACTTTTTTATGCCATCCACAATGGCCAATGCCTCCCTATCTATTTGTACATAATTGTATTCTGCAGCAGAAAGAGTCCTGGAGTAATAAGCTATAGGGACCTGTGTCCCATCAGCCCTAAGATGGCTTAACACAGCTCCGATCCCATAAGGGGATGCATCACATGCGATGCAGATTGGCAACTGCTCATTAAAATGAGCTTACACCGCATTTGAAGACAACAATGCTTTAACTGCAGCAAAACCCCTCTCGTGGACCCTTGTCCACTTGCATGGGACATGTTTGTCCAAGAGCTGGTGTAATGGCTCTGCCACTGCAGCTTTGTGGGGCAGGAAAGCATGATAGAAGTTGAGGAGTCCCAGGAAGGCCTGAAGCTCTCCCTTCGACTTGGGACTGGGTGCCTGCTGAATTGCTTTGAGCTTGGATTCAGCAGGATGAATGCCTTCGGCATCTATAAGAAACCCCAGGAATTCTGTGGAAGTGACTCCAATTTTGCATTTCTCCTGCCCAGCTTCACAGAAACGCCGCAAGACAGGCCGGACCCTGTCAGCAAGGTTTTCGACTGATTCTCCAGCTATGAAAACATCATCGAAATATGGGCATACACCCGGAATGTTGCAGAGTGTGCACTTTGAAAAATGCCAGGGGCTACATTAACCCCGAACTGTAACCGTCGCACCTTGAAGGGTCCCTGATGGGTTACAATGGTTTGGGCCTCCGCCATGGCATCATCCACCAGAAGTTGTTGGTAGTTGTTGTGCCAAATCTAATTTGGTGAAAATGCGACCTCCCTGTAGTGAAGCCAAGATGTGGCTGACTACAGGCACCAGATAGGAGTACTGCTGGAGAGCTTTGTTTAGCGTGCATTTATAGTCGGCACAAATGCGGACTTCTGCATTGGCCTTAAGTGGTGTGACAATGGGAGTTTCACACCACTTAAGGCCAATGGAGAAGTCCGCATTTGAAGGAAACACAACAAGAGAAGGGAACTGCTTTGCCAGGTTGCCGTTGAGGTCTTCTCTCTGGAGGTTGCTGCAACCGATCGACTTCGTGGTCCAATTCGGAGGCTTCAACTCTCTCGGCGTCCTCTTGGTGAATGGTTTCTGAGCAAGGAGGGTCTTGGAGAGCCGCAACGCCTTAACAGCTCTGCCTGCTGCTTCTTTGGCCGTTATCTCTCTCAACGCATCTTGAAAAGAGATGGCCTCTTTAACAAAGATCTTCTGTTGAACTTCTCGGCTCCTAAGACCACAAACTAAGCAGTCCCACAGCCTTTCTTCAAGGTCCTTGAATTCACATTGCCTTTCAGCCTGGCGAAGAGCAGCTATGAAATCAGTGGTGGACTCACCAGGATGCTGGTCTTGCTGTTCAAAGGCATGTCATCAAGCGATAACTGAAAGCTTTGGCTCAAAATGTTCCTTGGGCATCTTTTTCAGTTCTGCGTATGCAATGGACTCAAGTGGCACTAGTGCAACCAAGTTCTCTGCAATGTCGAATGTTGCTTGACCACAGACACACAACAGCGTCGTGGCCTTCAGCCCATCTTCACAAACTTGGTTAACACGTAGGTAATTTTCAACCCTCACGACGTAGGAGCTCCACCTCTCTGGATGAGTGACATCAAATTCTGAGAGTCGACCTATCTTCGTCATGGTGAGTCTTTGGCAGCCTTTTCAATGCCTCATGCTCCGCAGGCTTTGGTGGGACTTCCAGGGCTGGTCCTTGGTAGCACTCTCCTCCAGCGTCTTTATACTGGCATGATAGAGTGAGCAGGTGGGGGTGGAACTCCATTCTGACCAAGCGCTTGCTAGGCCTTTTCCCCGTACACTCAGCTCTTCGAATTGCAGCAGCACGATCCCACCTTTGTCGCCAATGTTCTGTTTTCTGCTTGGTTTGGCATTGAAGAGGCAGCAGTAATTAACAGGTACTTATTTATTGAAAGTCAAAACAGAAAACTAACAAGCATGGCTCCGCCCCTATTTATACATTCAGCTTTGGGCAGCATCAGCCAATGAATGCACCATATTCTCCCACTCAAATAAATACTAATCAACCTTGCAGACAGTGAGTCTGGCTAGCAGGTCACGTGGTCTGCTAATGGTCCTTGCACAGATCTCTGCAAACTGTTCCAGAGGTTTAACACAATACATTACAAATACAATAATATTCACCATATTATAACCATATTATGATGCCGTTATGCACCTAGTGTTAGATCCATATTAAATATTTCAACATTTACCTGAAACATAATTGTGGGCTTCCAGCTGAGGGAAGTATGTATTTATCTGTTGTAGCAACAGACTTGGTTATCTGAATCATCAGAAATATTGAGTAATTACAGGAATTCCACAGACTCTTTTATTCAAATGAACGAAAACCGCTAAAGGAGATGGAAAAAAACATATTGAGGTGTATTAGGCTATCCCACCTCCTTTGAACTCCATGCTGTGATAGAATTGATTTGAGAAAGGACTCTAAACATGAGGGATGAGGATAAAAATGGAAAAGTGAAATCTAACTGATTTCTGTATTACATGTACCCTGCCTATGTTGTAAAAAATACTGCATTAAAAGGCTAATAAAGAATGGATAATGTAACCTATTGGTGCTAGACCTACTCTGGTAATTACTATTTGTATTTTAATAATTCTTTTCAGTGAAGTCTGATTCATAGCTGAGATTTTAATATTTTATAGGATGAATTATGCCACAATTTAAGTATTTACATTCCCTTATAAATTTAGACATTGTAATAAAAGAGAAGTAGAAAGTGTATGAATGAAAGTTGAAAGAGGAGGAATTAAATAGGTTCAGGCTTGTATTGATACTGGTTCTGCAAATTATGTCTTCATCTGTGTACATTGTTAGATCACACCCCTTTATTAACATAGGTATAATAGTGTCCACAATAGTATCCCTCACATGTTGGCTGTGTTTGTCTGCATCAGGTCCTATGTGATTCACCCTATGTGATTTTATTGTGTAGTCTATCTATTCATTTAAATGATATCTAAAATCAATTTCATAACATCTGTTGGTCTGTCTATTTAACAAAAAGAATGGGCCAGGAAAGGATACTCTCTCTCTTGCGGATTTCCTATTGTTACATCCTTATTTCCTTTATCAAGATCCAGACTGTGCTGAAATTAAGTCATCAGGCAAAGTCATTCTTATTCTAAGTTGTATCCAATGCTATTTAACTTGAGAAAAAATAATCTTAAGAATTTTTTTCTGCTCCTTTCCAAGATCTTAGTGAATAGCTTAAATTTGATTTTATACTATTTCTGCCCAAGCAACTACAATAGCTGGAAGACATCAGTGGCGAAGTAATTGCTACAATAAATAAACTGAAAGGGAAGAATGAGACTGTGTGAAATTATAGCATAATATGTGGTTGAAGAGCAGATAACACCTCCCCCCCTCTGCCCCCCCCCCTCTCTCTCATACCAGTAGTCACAGGAATATACTGCTCCCAGGTACTTTTTAAAGAAGTTGCACAATGTCTGCAATGCTCATTTAGCTTTATTTCAAGGAATATTTGCCAAATTTTATTTCAATGCACAAATGTTTTAGAGTTTGATGGGTAGCAATTTGAATTATATAAAGAAAGATAAAGCGATAACAGGCGATAATCTCAGGTCATTGGCCATATCTTGATGGTATCCATGGTCGTAGATGGAGATGGCATTATTTTCCATTTCCGCTATACAAATGAGAAAAAATAATAAGTTGATCAAAGTGAGTTTAGAGTAAATTCTTTGCTTTGCAAAGCTTTGTGAATGCAAACTATATCAGGCAGAGAATCTCATTATGTATTGTATCTGTAGTATCTCTGTTAGAGGAGAGTTTTCTTACCGTTTAATTACAGCACAACTGGCCCCACTCACAGTCCTTCCATCCATTGTTATTTTTTCCATCAGGACATCGACTTTGATAGCATTGTCCTCCTATGTTCCTACACTCAGGAGGCTGGGCATTCCCTATGAAAAGAAAAAGAGGAGACAGGTAAACGATGAGTAAAGATTCCTTAATATTTAAATACATTTTTCCTTCCAAGACATTACCTTTTTCTACAGAATTGCAGGATTCCTTTATCAATTTATAATTTTATTCATTTATAAACATAAAAATATGAAAATAAAAAGCAAATAGTAAGGAACAACAAAGGGAAAAAGGAAAAAGGGGAAATGTGGAAAGGGGGGGAAGAAACAAAAGGTGTTGACTTCTGATGCCCTCTGTTGCAGTAAAATAACGCATTAAAATCGAATCTCAACGTTTTACATTTCTGTAGTAGTATGAACTAGCCATTTCTCTTTCAACAAGTCAGTCTAATCAGTAAACCCCAAAATCATAGTATCATTTTTTTCCACCTCAAGCACAAAGTCCAGAAGCAGTTTCCAAGTAGAAACAAAAGTACTTATATTCTTTTCTTTTATCAAAACTGTCAGTTTAGCCATCTCTGCTAACTCCATCAGCTTTTGTAACCATTCATCCAAGGTGGGAATGGAAACATCCTTCCAAGAATTGCAGGATTCCTAGGACTACAGCAAGTTTTCTCTGACCACAGAGATCAATTTCTGCTGATCTCCTGCAGCAGCTCAAATAAATCAACTATTAACCCAGGTTTGAAGTCTGACTCAGAGATGAATTAGCTGGTAAGCCTACATCTATTAATGTAGGAGGGAAGAAATAATCTGGTTCATATGAAGGACCTTGCTGTGATATATTTCTCTCCAGTATTGCCATGAATCCTTGCTGAGTTACAGTGGCCAGTTGCATTGTGTGTATTGGATGAAGACCTTGAGTGAGAAGGTTTAACTTCCTTTAAACATTAGGACCTGGTTTTCCTTTGGCTTTCTCCCTTTTCTCTTAATGTTTCTATCACTGCTCTTTTCTGCTCTTGAAATGCTGTACATTTATGATATTTTGCTACAATTTCATCTCTTTTGCCCACATTAAGTACAAATATATTCACTAGATCATTAATATCTTTTATTTTTTCTATTTTTATTTTTTTAAAAATAACTCAAGGTGGTAAATGTATCTAATAAGCCTTCCTCCTCCTATACTCCCCATAACAGCAACACCATCAAGAGCTTTGGAGAGAGAGAGAGAGAGAGAGAGAGAGAGAGAGAGAGAGAGAGAGAGCGACTGGTACAAATTCACTCAGTCAGCTTTCAGGCCTAAGGTGGGACTAGAACTCAGTATCCAGAATTGTAGTATTTTGTTCTAATCACTAGATCAAACTGTTTCTCCATTGTGCCTCCTTATTCAAATAGAACATATTTGGCTGAGAATTTGGTAAACTAATACTAAAGTGAAACAAATCAACAAAAATAAGCTACAATAACAAAAAACCCAATAAAGTTGTTTCAAGAATTGTGAATCAAAAGAAAAATCAATGGCATATTTTTCAAATGTTTGGAGGCTCATGTTGTCAATAGTTTATACTGTTCAAAGCTATTTCTGTAAAGTAAAATAAAAAGATGTTGAAGATTATCCTGCTTTCAGTGATGATCATATTTGTTTAAAAAGGAGTGAGTTACCAATCCTTTGTAAATTATCAGTAATTTTGTTTCTTACCTGGTTCAGACAGGAATGCAAGGAAAAGAAATGTGAACAGCAGATAAAGGATCTTCATGCTGAGACTGGTTCTGGACCAAATCTTACTCCTGGGACAGACATGGCTCTCTATTTATGGAGCTATAATGATTGCATCATATCACCTCAGTGAATTATTGCAAAATAGTTCTTACATAAGGCAATGGTGCATCTTCCTTGTATTGCAATGGTGCACCTTCCTTGTATTGAAACACTCCTGTTTGTTAGGTCAGGACTTGCAATGTCCTAATGGGGCAAAGAAAATTCCTTACTGAATTGCTGCCCAAACTCTACAGTCCATGATGATAATGCTCAGCCATGTTCACTAATGGCTGGAGTTTGGGAAGAGCCCTTAGAACCAAGTGGTAGAAATCTGGGGTTGGCACTGCTATCATGGGTGACACATTTTTATGGGTGGGTTTTGGGAAAACAGCTGCTCTGCCTCTTGGTGGGTCTTTGTGGCATTCAGATTAAGCACAGACTGATTTGGCTTTCATTGAAGTATTCCTCCCTCATCCAGGTGATTTTTATTTCCCTGAAGACAGAGAATATATGCAGAGTTGGTTAGTAGAAGCCCTGTGGGACATAGAAGATTAACTGAAATTGAGAAGGAGAGCTGGGTTCCAAAAGCTGTGAGTGTTGGTTACATTGAATGTTTCCTGCTGCTTCAGCTACAAAGGATCTCATGGGGGCCATATTTTTTATTACTTATCTCTAAATTTCAGTGGTGAGAACAATATGGCTTTACACGTAGGCAAGAAAAAATGAATGCACAGGTATAGAATAAGTGATATGTGGCTCAATAGCATTAACTGTGAGAGCTTGGCTCCAGAAGTTTTGGGTGCTCCATCACTGGAGGTTTTAAAGAATAATTTGGAAAGCCATTTGTCTGGAATAGTGTAGGGCAGGGCTTTTCATCCTTTTCACCCATTGTACCACTTTTAGGATATGGCAACATCCGAGTACCACCAGTCGCCTAGCAAGGTGTCAAAAACTTGATGACCCCCCCCCCAAAAAAGGGAAAAAAGTGATAAAGTAACTGGTAGTCCTCAACTTTCAACAGTTTGCTTAGTGACTGTTCGAAGTTACAATGGCATTGAAAAAAGTGCCCCCCAAGCCACAGCCAAGCAAGACACTTGCCTGCCCGCCTGGCGGTGCTCTTCCTCCTGTCCGAGGTTTTCATTGTTGTGAGCATTTATGTTGAGGATTGGCAGCAGGGTGGGGTGGGAGGGTGTTTGGTTTTTATTCCCCCCGTCTGCTGGGTGGTTGCAGCAGGTTTTGGTCACTTCACATGATCCTGGGACACTGTGACCATCATAAATATGAATCAGTTGCCAAGCATCTGAATGTAAATCACAAGACCCTGGAGATGCTGCAACATTCCAGCTGATAGGTGCTTCTTCTGGGCTCAGCCGAAGTGCCAGGATCAGTGCTGCTTTCCAGGTGATTGGCGCTTCTTCAGGGCTCAGCAGAAGCACCAGGATCAGCGCCGAGCTCCAGCTGGAGCCTGGCGCTGATCCTGGAACTTCCACTGAGCCCTGACAGCCCCGAAGAAATGCCAATCAGCTGGAAAGCGGCACTGATCCTGCCGCTTCCGCTGAGCCCTGACAGCCCTGCAGCTCCGGCCATCTCTCGCTCAGGCTTATGCGGTACTGCCACCGGTTCAGCTCATTCCCCTCCCCTGCTACCACTTTTCTAGGATGGTCGTGTACCACCTGCCAGGTGCCAATGTACCACAGGTGGTACCCGTACCACTGGTTGAAAAGCTCTGGTGTAGGGTTTCCGGCTTGAGCATGGGATTGGACTAGAAGGTCCCTTCCAACTCGGTTATTCTGTAAGTTCTGTTGGTTCTGAGGTGTCGCATCCAGTTGCCATGGTTGCTGTAGAGATTTTGAGATGATTTCAAAGTGAAGCACAAGCATTTTCCCATACCCTGAATAACACAATAACTTAAAATCTGTTTTCACAAAACAAAATACTCAGACTTAGTTATATATAAAATCATCCTAGTTTCACAAACTAAATATGACTTTTCAACATTTGCCTATTTTTTAACATCTTTTTCTTTTCTTTCTATCTTTTTTCTTCTCCCAATCTGCGATACAATTGCTCTGAGGAAGGATCCTAAGAGTGACGGATGAGAAGAAGAATAGAAAAAAAACTACTGAAAGATTTAACAATTTCTGTATTAGATGCAGAAAAATAATACAGAAAATGTTAAGTAATCAAGATGCAAAGAATTTCTGCAGCGAAAATGCATACTTGGAGGGTCCCACAGGAAGTCAAGTATTGAGCCTGGTTGTTGGTGAGCAATGGATTGAAAGTTCCTGGCAATGAGTGGAAAAGGTGGTTATTGAGCCACATCTCCTAAGCTTTGCCTTGAGGGTTGGAGCCAATTTCTGTGGACTCCCATCAAATAGCCTTGATACAGGACCTCATAGAAGATGAACATTCAAAATTAGAAATCAATTAACCACAGGTACACTAAATAGTAGGAGACCAGTGAGACTGAAAATGGTAAAATTGGCAGCCCTAAAAAGAAAGGAAATCAATATTTAATAATGTGGTTCTTTACCCAAGAACCACAGAAAGCAGTTAATGAGGAAATTGTGGAAGTCAGCTGCATCAACAAAAGTGCCTTGAAACCTTGAAATAATGTCAAACTTCTGCTATTCCCCAAGAAACGGACAATTACTTTGTGTAATGAGTGGATGCAGCAACGGTAATGAGGAAACCACAGGTGCAAACTCACTTGGTGTTTAGTAATCAAATTAAGTAAAGTAAAGAATAATAAAATAAGTGGAGACTATTACTTAAATTTAGGTTTAAAAATAATTGAGGAACAATGTTTGAAAAGGAGCTGCCTAAATTTCTGTGTGAAGAAGTTGATACTGTTCAGCAATTGTTCTTTTATCATTCAAATGATGGAACTTTGTGCAAAGCTTCATGAGGACATTTTCACATATCCTGCTTCCACCTCCATAATCCCTCAAAGACATTTTTAAATCAACGAAGTTAACCTCCTTTGCAATGCTGAGAAGAATTTGTAGTGCTTCCCTGTCTGAGAAGAGGGCAGTTTAATACTTCTCATGTTTCTTCCTCCAAATCTCTCACAAAGCTGTTTGAATTTGATCCCTGATTATTCACACTGTAGTGCAGAGAATGTGAAGAGAGCACCATAAAGTGTTCAAACTTGGCCAATAGGAAACTGCATTTGTTTAGCGGTTTCCCAAATGTGTTTTATGAAAAACTATGTGACAGCAAGTTGATTACCCAAAACCTTAAAAAAAGGACATAAAATGAAATCCAATCCTAACCCAGCCCAGCCCAAACCGCAAGCCTTAGCATTACCTCAAATTAAAAATTCTGTGTCTTCTGAAGGTGAAATGATGGCATGTCAACTTCTTTAGCTTTAATCCTGGCTGCATAATCCTGAATGACTAGAAAGGCTAATTAGAGCCAATTAGAGTTAAGTTTGATTAGTATTTAGATGGTCGACTGGACACAGGTACACTTGGCTTCTGCAAGTTTTGCCACATATATATGATGAAAATCTGTTTGGATGTGTTCTTCTATAAAAAAACTTTTTTGCCATTGTTTAAATCGTACATCTATTGTCAATATCAGTATTGTCTGAAATAAAATAATAACAATCCATGCAAAATAACCTAGCCAACAAATTTGTCATCGAAAAGGTGACGTAAAGCTGTACTGGACTTAATTCTTACCAATAGAGAAGAAGTGATAGAGGGAGTTGAAGTTGCCGAAAACATGGGAAAAAGTGACCACGTCATACTGGAATTTAATATAACACAAACACTAGCAATAGAAAACAATCCAACCAGTGTTTTAAACTGCAAAAGAGCTGATTTCAACAAACTTAGAGGGAACTTAGGAAAGATTCCATGGATGAAAATCATAAAGGGGAAAACAATCCAAGAAACATGGGAAACTCTGAAAAATGTGATCATAAAAGCCCATACCAGCGCAATACCACTGAAAAAGAAAAACAAGAAATCCAAGAAGAAACTAACATGGCTGCATAAAGATCTCTCTGACAAACTGAAAGAGAAAAAGCACAAATAAAAAAGGGGAAAGACGGACACATAACTAAGGCTGGTTATCAGCAGACAGCCAAAACATGCAAAGATGAAGCAGGAAAGCAAAGGCCCAGAACGAACAAAGACTTGCAACAGAAATCAAGGATAATAATAAAAAAAGCTTCTTCCAACATATTAACAATATGAAAAAAGTCAAGGAAACTGTAGGTCCACTAAAGAGAGAAGATGGCGAGAAAATAACATGCAACAGGGAGAAAGCAGAGCTGCTTAACTCATTCTTTGCATCAGTCTTCAAACAAAAACAAACTATAGCTTGGCATACCAAAAAAAAACACTGCAAAAGACAAACTAGAAACAAAAATAAGCAGGAAAATGGTAAGCAACCACCAGGATCCAACAAATTACATCCCAGAGTTCTGAAGGAGCTGGCAGATGTTATCTCAGAACCATTGCACCATATATTTCAAAAGTCCTGGAGCACCAGGGAAGTACCTGAGGATTGGAAAGGGGCTGATGTGGTTCCCATCTTCAAGAAAGGAAAGAAAATGGACCCAGGAAACTATAGACCAATCAATTTAATATCAATACCAGGGAATGTCCTAGAAAAGATAATAAAAAAATAGATCTGTGAACAACTAGAAGCAAACAAAGTTATAACTAACAGCAAGCACAGGTTTGTTAAAAACAGATCATGCCAAACCAATCTTATTTCATTCTTTGAGAAAGTGACTAAACTAGTAGTATACTTAGATTTCACTAAGGCATTCAACTAAGTAGACCACAACCTACTCATTAAGTTTGACTCTCTCCCATGAGTTTAGTCCCAATAAAATGTATCTTTTTCTTCTCATATTTTCAAACCCAGTCAATAGTATTTTACAAACGTTGGAAATTATTCAACATTATTTTAAAAACTGGAAAAAATACATTTACATACATATTCATGTTATGCATACAAAACTAACTTAAAACTTTCTTCAGTACATAAATAAAACTTTTTAAAAATTGCATCCTAATTAATTAAGATGTTAAGTTTAGGTCACTCCCTCCAGCTTATCTTCACAGAGTAGAGCAGACATGTCAAACTCGCGATGTCATGTGACGTCGCACAACGTATCAGGACGGTTTTGACATTGCCGGCAATGGAGTGGGTGCAGCTTCCGGATGATGTGTCTGGCCCATGGGCTGGCAGTTTGACATCCCTGAAGTAGAGTCTTTTTCTTCTTCTCAAGAGATTCTGTCAGATCTTTTATTCTTGAAAAAATTCTCTTTATTTATGTCCATATAAAGAAAGTCCCAAAGATGTTCTATTTGACATTGTATATTAGTGTGAGGCAAATCTTCTCAGAATAAGGTTTCCTTCACTAAGATTATCACATCTTTTTTTCTCAAAGCATTCTCAACCTTGTTAGTATCCATAAAGCAAAAGTCCCAAACTTTTTTTTAAAGTTTTTTATTTATAATACAGTTAAAAAAAAGAAAAGATTGGACATGATGTAACATTCCAGTATAAACATTTCTATCAAATTGTTTCTCTTCTTACATTTAGTTTTTTATCTCTATAAGTACATATGTGATTTTTATACAATACCTAATTCATTTCTCTATTTACTAACCTAAGATTATATACATTTCCATCTTAACGCTAATCTATAACCCCAACAGTCCTCCTCGATTCCCACCAATAGTAAAATTTGTCCCAGATTTCAAAGTATTCTAATGCACTCTTGTCCTTCAGTTCCATCGTGAGCCTGTCCATTTCAGCACAAGATAGTATTTTATGTAATATCTCTTCCTCTGTGGGAGTTTCTTTGTTCTTCCATTTTTGTGCAAACACCAGTCTGG
The DNA here is from genome assembly GCF_001527695.2 of Protobothrops mucrosquamatus. Classification (NCBI taxonomy): domain Eukaryota; kingdom Metazoa; phylum Chordata; class Lepidosauria; order Squamata; family Viperidae; genus Protobothrops; species Protobothrops mucrosquamatus. The sequence goes on from NW_015388427.1 coordinate 146,378, forward strand.
CAGCAGTCAAGATATGCAACATCAAATAGACTATCCCCTTGTCATATTTCTCTATGGTTATGCCCAATAAAAAAAGTTCTGGTTTTAACACTATCTCCAACATTAATATTTCTTCCAACCATTTTCTTATCCTATCCCAATAATCATGGGCTTTAGGACATTCCCATCACATATGATAGTAAGTCCCTATTGCCAATTAGCATTTCCAACATATGGGTGAGAGATTTGGGCCCATTTAAGCTAACCTTGTGGGTGGGAAATGTCATCTGTAAAACATCTTGTAGAGATTTTCCTTATAAGAAGTAGCTAAGGTTAGTTTCCTATTTCTTTCCCACAATTCTTGCCAAATATGCAGATCAATATTAAAGCCGAAATCCCTACTCCACATTAACATGGTTTCCTTAACCTGTTCTTCATACATTGCGTGATCTAGAAGGTAGTGGTATAATCTTTTAATCATCTTATCCTCAATTCCTAATAATATTTTATCTAGTTCTATCGACTCTGTTTTTATACCCCAGCCTTTTTTATTTTTCCTGTATCTTGATTGTAGTTGGAGATATGCCCACCATTCCAATTCTATCCCTTCATCTTGAAGATTTTTCCTTGATTTCAATTCTCCTCTCTCGTCTAGTATATTTTTATACGTTATTACTTTCCCTAATTGTATAAGCATTGGATGTCTATGCATTTCCAATGTTGAGATCCAATTGGGAGCTTGCATATAATTTTGTTGCCTAATTTTAGCCCATACGTCTATTAACGCTCGTCTGATATAATGCCTCTGGAAGTACTGGTGGACCTTGTATTTCTGATCCCATAACATAGCATGCCATCCAATCTGCATATCATGACCTTCCAAACTTAATAATCTCCTATTTTTCAATTGTATCCAATCCCGCACCCATAATAATACTGTAGCTTGATAATATTTTTCCAAATCCGGGAGACTGAGTCCGCCCATTTTCTTTGAATCTTGCAATAATTTTAATTTAATCCTTGCTTTTTTCCCTTGCCAAATAAATTTAAGTATGGTTTGATTAAAATTTCAAAAAAATTCCTTATCTAATTTGATCGGTATGCATTGAAACAAAAATAATATTTTGGGCAGTACGTTCATTTTAATTACAGCAATTCTACCCATAAAAGAGAGCTGCAGGTTAGTCCAGGTACCTAAATCAGTTTTAATTTGTTCCATTAATTTATCATAATTATCTCTTTTAAGTGTGGCACATCTAGTTGTTAATTGTATCCCTAAGTATCTTATTTTTTTTGTAGTCTGGATGCCTAATCTATCAACTAATTCATTTTTCTGTGCTCTAGTCATATTCTTAATGAGCATTTTGGTTTTTTCTTTATTTATCTTTAGGCCTGCTATTTCCCCATATTTACCCAGTACTTCCATTAGCCTTGCCCCTGATTGTAGTGGCTCTTCAATTATGAAAACAAGATCATCTGCAAAGGCTTGCATTTTAAATATTTCTCTCTTAATCTCTAGTCCTTTGATCTGCTCATCTTTTCGAATCACTCTGGTTAATACCTCCAGGGACAGTACAAACAGTAATGTAGATAATGGAGAACCTTGCCTTGTGCCTTTTTGAATTTGAAAACTTTCAGTTGTTTCTCTGTTAATTATTACTTTAGCTGCCTGTTTGGAATAAATTGATTTAAACATATTTATAAAATTCTCCCCAAAATCCATATACACCAATTGATTGAGCATAAAGTCCCATTTCACATTATCAAATGCTTTTTGTGCATCAAGAAAAATTAATCCCATTTGTTTTTCATTGTGGACCCCCACATTAGATTTGTTAAGAAATCTATTAGAGACAAAATACTATTTAGGACTAGAGATGACCCACTGGAATATCGAGGCAGACAATTAATTGTACTTAAGCAAATACCTAGAAGGGTGAGGGATCTGAGAAGACCCTACCAACGAATAACCTCTAAATTGACAAGAAAAAATATTAATTTCAGATGGCTGACACCGGAAGGGATTATGGTTGTGTGGCAGGAAAAGAGGCTTCAACTAGATACAATAGATAAAGCAGAGGAATTTTACAGACAAAATTTTGGCAGTGAGGAGGAGTTAGTGGAAAGAGAGGCAAGGGAAGAAGGTGAGATATTAGCACAGGCCATAGAAGGAAAGGAACCACAAACTAAAGGCAAGGGAGCTGGGAAAGGAGAAGATATAGATAATGGAAAAGATAATGGAAAATACGATGAGGATAGACCTAAAGAAGTTAAAGAGGCTAGACTGACAAGATTATTAGTGGAAAGAGAAAAGGAACCACAAACTAAAGAGTCTAGACCAACAATAATAACAAGATCCAAATATAGATAAAGAGGCAAAAGAAGGAGCTGAGATTATATCCCTGAATGTTAATGATTTCAACTCTCCATTAAAAAGGAAAAAAAAAATAAACTTAGTAAGATGAATTTGAATATAATAATTTTACAAGAAGTCCATATAAAAAAAACAACATCAACATTTATTAAATCGCCCCAAATTGGGGAACATGTTCGCAGCACTTTCACAACACAAAAAAGGAGTTGTAATGTATATTAAAGAGGAAATTCCGGCAAATCAAATTTATAAAGATGAAGATGGTAGAATCCTAATAATAGAAGTAATATTGAATAAAACAAAAATAGCCCTCATGGGAATGTATGCCCCGAATGAAGAGCAGAAACAATTTTATAAAAAATTACATAGTATTATTAGTGAATTTAAATATGATAATATCTGTATAATGGGAGATTTCAATGCAATTGTGGATAGACATCTAGATTATAAAAGTGACAAGATTAGAAAAGGAATTAGAGGAACACTATCTAGTACCTTCCTAAAAATGGTAGAGGAATTTAATTTTCAGGATATTTGGAGGGAGAGGAATACAGGGGGAAAAGCAATATACATATTATTCGGGGCGACATCTTTCATGGTCTAGAATTGATATGGCATGGTTGTCAGAATTTAAATTTGGAAGTGGAAGATATCATAATCGACACAAATTCTTGGGCAGACCACAATCCAGTTAGAATTAGATGGAGAGGGCAAAAGAAAATAAAGAGATGGACTCTGAAAAGAGCAATTCTAAAACATAAAGAATTTAAATTGAAATTGGAAGACCAAATGGGTTTGTTTTTTCAGATGAATAAAAAGGAAGATACAAATTGCCAAAACTTATGGGACACAGCCAATGCTTACATGAGAGGTGTTGCAATTGCCTATATGGCCAGAGAAAATAAAATTAAACTACAGCAACAAAGAAATTTAGAAGAAGCACTTAGTAGGGCTGAGGAAAATTTACAAAATGAACCACAAAGACGTGATTTGAAACAACAGATAGACCTAATTAAGCGCAAGATGAACAGTATCGAAAAGAAAGAATTGGGGCAGCAAATAAAACGTACTAAGCAAAAAAATTTCAAAAATGCCAATAAACCGGGGAGATGGTTGGCTTACAAAATAAAGAAACATAATGATAAAAAGAGGATTAGTAAACTATATAATGAAGAAGCCGATATGGTATATCAGAATGAAGGGAAGAAAATGGTGGCCTATGAGTTTTATAAGAAATTATATAAAGATGAAGAACAAAAAAATAATGATGATATACTAAAATATCTGCAAATAGCTGATCTACTGAAAGTTCCAGAAGATATTAAAAATATGTTGAACAAAGAGATAACACCCATAGAACTATCAGAGGCAATTAAGAAACAAAACAACAACAAAAGCCCCAGGGCCGGATGGTTTACCAGCAGAAATATATAAAATTTTAAAAGAATCTTTAAGTCCAATATTAATAGAACTATTTAATGAGGTCCTAAAAAATGTGAAAATACAGCTTCATGGGAAGAAGCAATTCTCACACTGATTCCCAAGGAAAATTCAGATTTGGCGTTTATTAAAAACTATAGGCCTATTTCATTATTAAATTCAGATTATAAATTTTTTATGGCCATAATTGCTGAAAGACTTGAAAGATTCTTAGTAGAATTTATACATACAGATCAAAATGGTTTTTTACCCAAAAGATATATAAGAAATAATGTCAGGATTGTATTGGATGTATTGGAGTACTATATGATGGAATCAGTGACCAGTCATTGCAGGGTGCAAAGATGACTGACTGACTGCGCAGTGTTTATTGCTTTTTATACAGGTAGTCCAAATAGCATAAAGTAACATGGCATCAGCATAGCAACAACATTTCTATTGGTGAAACCCCTTGCCAATCCTTAAGAATATACCAGCTAGGAGGCCCCAGCCAGGGAGCAGTTTTCTGCCACATCCTGTTGCTGTAACCTAGCTGATATCATGTGAACCAGGTGATATCATGTACCAGCCTGGGGTATTTCCCTACATCACCATGGCAATGTGAATGGATGAGATCATGTAGAGAGAAGAGGCATGCAGGCTTTGGAGGGGCAATTTGCTGCTCATGACCTCTATCTGACCCCTAGCTCTACATCTCACTCTTTTTTGTTTTGTTAGACGAAACATCGTCGTAAGAGGGGTTAGTAAAAGGATCATAATCAGGAGAAGAGCATCCTTGCAGTTGTTTATACAGGGCATAAACTTGACCCTGAGACAATGTAGGAGAGGATTTGGGGCTAAAATCTCTGATACATATATTGCAAAAGGAAGGAATACACTGAACAAAACAGCACCCACCAATCAAAATAGCACAAGTAATGACTGAATAACGTAGGATATTTCCCAGTAATCCTGTGGGCAACAAAACTGAAGAAGTAGCATTAATTGTTTTTGCTAAGTTACACGCAATAGCATTGATGTTGAGGTGAGCACGAACAGCAAGTCCTGGCACACCCACTAGAGACATAGCCAGCGCTACATATTCTGCTTTATTAAATAAGGCTGTCTCAGAGTCACAAGTGCTGTCTAGCATGACCCCACGTTGAGAACGGTTCGAGTGAACTTGTTGTTTGGAAAGCAAAACAGGAATCAGCCGGCTGAGGCAACACTGCGCTTCACTAATATTAGCAGGAATATAATTAAAAGTTTCTTGACCACATGTAAAAAACCATCCTTGTGGTAGCCAAACATGTCCAAAATGAAAGGAAGTCTCTTCAAAAGCTGTGCAGTTTAAAACAGGTGAGCTAATCCGACAACAGTGAGGTTTTTTACTTGAAGAAGTACAATTAACTATTTTTGCACATGTTATATTTGCAGGGATTGCTACCACCAGGGTGTGCAAAGCAATAGCGTCAGGGGGTAGATAATAGGCAGTCACCCCCCATCTAGATATAGCCTTATAGTTAAAGTTCTTATTTAATAAAATTTTGCTCAAGCCAGTAAAGTTTTGAATTACTGCAGAAGGGGTACAAACAGGGACTAAACATATAGAAAGCAAATTTTTCCATGTCATATGCTTCAGATAAGCAAAACACATCATTTTGTGTGATGTTAGCCAGCTGCACCCATAGATTTTGCTTCATTTGTTGCTCAAATGATTGTTTGGGTGGGATGACAGCTGCTGTTGCCAAAGGGCAGTTGTTAACGATCAGACACAAACAAATGATGGCTAAGGAATTTGCAGTTAAAACCGCAAAAATGGCAGCACACAGGTTCTCGGGGGTTTGCTCTACTTGCTGCTGCTGCAGCACTGCCTGCGCTTTGGCAGTCAAGTTCTTCACATCTCCCCATCTCACTGGCCGACTGGCATGCCAGGATCGGATTGGTTGCTGTGCCATCTGTAGAGTCACCCTTGCCATTTCTGGGACTGGGTCCAGGGACTGGTGCCACGACATCCCTGGCTGGGCGAATGTAATGTGCTGGAATCCACAAAGGTCCTGTAGGAGTAGACACAGCAGCATAGCCTCATCCCCAAATGATCAGAGGGACCGGTCCCAACCATGCTCTGTCTGGTAAAGCCCAATAATATACCAGAGGTGGAGGCAAGCTTGTTTTCTGTTGAAAATGTCTCTGATATGCGGTCGAAATTTGAATGGAAACATTCAATTTATTTAATGTAAATAATACTTTTTTTACCTGTTGTGTTACCCATGACAAATTGGGTACCCTAGATCCCTCCTTTTTTATTTGTTTGTGGAGGCAATCAAATTAGCACGTTCCATGATGGCTTGACCCATGGAATTATAGGGAAGAACATGAGTAAGAACAATATTTCAGGTTGTACAAAATTGCAAAAAGGCCACTGAAGAATAGGCTGGCCCATTATCAGTTTTTAAGGAAGAGGCTTACCCAAGGCAGTAATGGCCGAAAAAAGATGAGAAATAACATGTGAAGCTGTTTTCCCTCATTGAGGTGTGGCCCAAATTGTTCCTAAATAAGTATCAATAGATAAATGAATATATTTCCAGGGAGCCAAAAAGGGAACATGGGTAACCTCCATTTGCCATAGCTGATTAGAGGCAAAACCACGGGGATTAAGAAGACATAAAAAAGAGGCCCAGGAAGGGAGGAGTGACTGCGTATATGAGAAATAAAATATAAATGTTTTCGGTCTTGTAGCAGCTGCTGTAAAGTTAAAAACAAAGCCATAACATTGGGGTCGATCCTGGGTGTGATATAAGCTGGACCTTCTAATTTTTATTCAACCGTGTGTATTAAATAAATAATAAATAATAAATTTAAATATATGGCGGGATAGAGGGAATGCCCTGAGTCCCGCCACTTGTCCGTTATTATTTTTAGTGTCTTTTATAATGTATTTTCGGACGAGATTTTATATTTTGGGGATTGTTTTGGATTATTTTTGATGCGGTCCGGCCGGGCATGGAACAGATGAGTTTTCAGGGCTCGGCAGAAGAGGCGCAGGTTCGCAATTGTACATAGGTCGGGGGGCAGGTCATTCCAGAGGGCAGGAGCTGCCACAGAGAAGGCTCTCCCCCTGGGAGTCACCAGCCGGCATTGGCTGGCCGACGGTACCCTAAGGAGGCCCTCTCTGTGGGAGCGGACTGGTCGAAGGGAGATATTTGGTAGGAGGCGGTCTTGCAAATACCTAGGTCCATTGCCATGGAGCGCTTTAAAAGTTGTTACTAACACCTTGAAGCGCACCTGGAAGGCCACCGGCAGCCAGTGCAGCTCGCGCAGGAGAGGTGTTACATGGGAGCATCTAGAGGCCCCCAAAATCCCCCGCGCAGCCACATTCTAAACTAGCTGGAGCCTCCAGGTGCACCTCAAGGGGAGCCCCATGTAGAGAGCATTGCAATAGTCCAGGCGGGAAACAATGAGGGCTTGAGTGACCGTGCGTAGGGCGTCCCGATCCAGAAAGGGGTGCAACTGGCGTATCAGGTGAGCCTGATGAAAAGCCCCCCTGGCCACGGCTATCACATGATCATCTAAAGACAGCTGAGAGTCAGAGATTAAGTTAAAAGGATGTTGAGAAAAGGTGTGGAAAGCTAAAATAGCAGCAGATAATTCTGAGCATTGTGGTGAGGATTGCATTGCAGTGTGAGACACTTTCCAGGTATCATCAGGAGGATCCTTGTAAGCAATTGCTCCTCTCGTTTGCCCTCCATCAAAAAAAACAGTAGGAGCTTGTGGCAAGGGAAAAGGAGAAAGCAGTGGGTGGACAGGAAAGAAAGAAGTCATTAAACAAGCACGTTAAGGATCTTTAGGCAGATGATATGAAATAGAGCCTATATAGTCAGTTAAAGCACACTGAAGAGATAAGTTATTCTGAAAATAAAATTGAAAATCAGATTTTGGNGCCCTCCATCAAAAAAAACAGTAGGAGCTTGTGGCAAGGGAAAAGGAGAAAGCAGTGGGTGGACAGGAAAGAAAGAAGTCATTAAACAAGCACGTTAAGGATCTTTAGGCAGATGATATGAAATAGAGCCTATATAGTCAGTTAAAGCACACTGAAGAGATAAGTTATTCTGAAAATAAAATTGAAAATCAGATTTTGGGATAGGAAGAACAATATTAATTAAATCAATTCCATTTTTATGGCAAGCTCATGTGCGTCCTAAGGTTATTATTTCAGCAACCACCCGGATAAAAAATAAAACATTTTGGGATGGGGTGTGGGGAGGGTAAAATCATTCAATACAATATACTTTTTGCACTTCGAACACAGCTAATACTCCTGTAGGTAGCTTACTAGTAGAAATATCAAAAGTGTTAACTGACAATTTTTATGTGGAATTCTGTCCACAAATTGAGTACTCAAGATGTCATTAATTTGTTCAACCGTGGCAAGTGCTGCAGGTGGAACTACAATGAGATCTCCAGGTTGTTTTCCTTTGGTCAATAAGTCAAGTTCCAATTTAATCAAATTCCATTCAGATGGAAACAAATTTCCATTAAATATGTTAAACACTTACAAATCTAAGCAAAACAATTCAGAGTCATTTCTTTTGATTGATGGATATATAGGTCTAACTAAACAATTTAAACTCAACAATTTTCCCCCCCCCAAAAAAAATTGTCCAACAATTACCTCTTTTGAGTAAAAAATTGCAAGCTGAAACTGCAAGAGTGGACATCAAATTTCACATCCACTCCACCATTCTCAAATCGGAATTCTAAGCAGAGAAAAAAAAGTTAAAACAAGCAGCCCCCCCCCTCTTCTTTCTGTCTCTCTCGCTCTTAAAGCAACACAGCCAGTGGAGAAACAAAAGAGACAGGAGGAAAGAAAAGAAAAAGAAATTTTACAAAAATCTTACCACTAAAAAATAGTTTTCTCTCCTTCATATGCATTTTCCATAAATTCTCTCACACATCCTCCATGGAACTCTTCTCATGCAAACACTTACTATTGCTTTTCAATTTACTTTTACAACAATAAAATCTGCAGTTTACTATTTCTTTCACAGCCTGGGAGGGAGTGGGGGGGTTGGGGTTTGAGGGCTAACACACACACTTAGGTATCAGCAAATTAACTCATTCACTTCCATTCTAACTGCTTGCATAAACAATTCCATATACAAATATTTCATTTCATACTTTCTCCAGGCAAACCATTTATTTTTAAATAAGGCCTTTTTGTGTGTTGTTATCAGAGAGGGTTTTGACCCTCTTCCAAGTCTTGGAAATAACACAGAACAACACAGACAAACATATATACACAAATTAAAACAACATTTATTTAAACATATGGCTTGTCCTGCAAGAAGCGAGAAAAATCATGAGGTGATTCCAATCAAACATGGTTTTTATAGGGCCCTTTAACCATCTCCTATTTTTCTCACCATTCCAAGCCCAAGTGTAATGTTCTGGGTGGCCACACACACACACATATTTATATACAAATACATATACATATACATATACCAACTAGAAGGCCCCAGCCAGGGAGCAGTTTTCTGCCACATCCTATTGCTGTAACCTAGCTGATATCATGTGAACCAGGTGATATCATGTACCAGCCTGGGGTATTTTCCTACATCACCATGGCAATGTGAATGGATAAGATCATGTAGAGAGAAGAGGCATGCAGGCTTTGGAGGGACAGTTTGCTGCTCATGACCTCTACCTGACCCCTAGCTCTACAACTATGAGGTCCACAATGCAAAAGTCCCAAACTTGACCTCTTCAGAATTGTGAATTTACTTGATTCTCTTCTTTCAGTTCTACTGGGAGGATTATATTCACACGATCGTCTAGGGAAAAACAGAGGTCAGATTTGTATTCTGAAGTTACAGTTAGGTTATTTGCATTGTCCAATATTTATAAGATTGACACAGTAAGTTGATAATTTTCAATATCCTCTGTCTAATTAATATATTTTGCTTGTTTTATGAAATTAACAAACTTTTGTAATGACTGGTCAAGGGTCTCTTTTGTAATGACAAGCAGCTCAGGATTAATCATACTCATAGCTCCCTCTAGTGGTCAAAGACTATTGTTTATTTATTTGTTTTCCTTTCCTGGCCAATCAGAATCCATAAAAATCAGCAAATTTCAAACACCCACATCAAAACAATACAGAGCAACTAATTGTTTAAAAGATAGTAAATGAAAAGCACAGCTATTACCCTCATATTTCAGGAAAAAAATACAGCTTATTGTCCATTTGAAAAATAAATTCAAAAACGGCTGTTTTAACCAACACCGATGTGATTTCTACCCTGCCCCTCCCCCAAGCTTCAGCTTACCCACTGTTTTGGAGCTCAGCTTCTAAAATGGCTTGCAGACTGATGCTTTATCAGAGGATCATGAGGGCTGATTCAAAGATACTCCCTAATCCAAGAGGATCAAAAAAACAAAACAAGAAGAAGCCTGTTCTTTCTGTTGTTGAGTTGAAAAAAATACAGTCCAGAGAGAGGAGCTTCTCTGGGCATGTCAATTGCCAGCAATGTCTTTACAAAAAGTCCCCCCAGACAATACATTTCCTAACTCTTGACAGTGATTGACAACCAAGTCTGTGAAGGGGCAGAAACACTAGCTCAGAGGTTCAAGTAATATTTGTATTGATTGACTATTTGGTCTGCAGGCTATGGTTTCTGTTCCCCTAAGAATTGAATCTCCCATCACCAAAACTCTTTTTTTTTCCTAGGGAAGTCTGGGATACTTTTCTTCATGTCACAGGAAAGCCGGCTAAATAGTTTTTAGAAACTATTGATGATGGATCTTTTATAGGTGTCTGCATATTTTCTTCCAGAGGGAGGCTATGAAAATAATTGTTCATTTCCAGAGGGGCTTCTTTGGAGTGGGCTAGGGTAGATAGTAGGGGTTTTCCTCTTGGTTGTTGTTTTCTTCTAAAAGTGACATGTTTCTATCGGTCTTTCTCTTTAGGTTCATATATGGGATCATTTTTACAGAAGCTGTTATCTGTTGTGTTCAGTTTGGGTCTATCAGTTTTGTTCTTTAGCTTCATATATAGCGTCATTTTTTTAAAAAAAACCTTTTTGTTCTTATTGTGTCTAATTATGGTGTGATCTTCTTGCTTAGATTGGGGTTTCTCACTTTGTTCACTGAGTTTCAGAGTGGCTAGAGTTGCCTCTAGACCAGTGATGGCGAACCTTTTAGAGACCGAGTGCCCAAACTGCAACCCAAAACCCACTTATGCATCGTCGGGTGCTGGGTGGGTGTGGCCCATTGGGTGGGTGTGGCCATTGGGTGGGCATGGCTGCAGTGGTAACAGCAGACTTGGTGGGACTAAAAAGTTCAATCAATCAATTCCAACTTTGCAAGATCTTTTTTTTCCCCGCGAGAAGTTGAAATTGACTGATTGATTGAACCTTTTTTTTTTTTTGCACACGGCGGCGGAGGCCTAAAGCAAAAAGGTTTTATAAAACCCAGCTGAAGGTCTAGGACTGGGGCGACGGCGTGCGTGCCCACAGAGAGGGCTCTGAGTGCCGCCTCTGGCACCCGTGCCATAGGTTCACCACCACTGCTCTAGACCTTTTACTTTTCTTCTAGTAATTCATGTAATTTACATTTGAGATATTCCTAGTTTGCGTCTTCTGTGGGCATAAGCTCAAATGTATGACATATTTTGCATGTCACTATAATGTCAGTTTTTTTCCATGATTTTTTTTAGTTCACTAAAAAATTAAAAATTTCTACCAATTAATATGTTTCCTGGTGTGAAGTGTCAGTTTACAATATTTACAAAAGTTCTTGGCCCTTTATTCTCTGCCTTGATATTGCATCTCTATCTTCCCTGTTTTGAAGTATCAGTCTTTTTTTCTGTGATTTTGTTTTCCTCTTATATGTTTAAGAACTTAAAAATTTCTAAAGAATTAAAATAAACTTTTTAAAAAAATTGTAACTGAAAAAAGGAATTAAAAATATTAAAATATTGAAAAAATTATTTTCAAAAAGTGAAAAAGAATTTTTAAATTGAAAGGTTAAAACATTGCAAAAAGATTTTTAAATTAAAAAAGAAATTGAAAATTTGAAAAGAGATTTTAAAAAATCAGATGTATTTTTATTTAAAAAAATTATGAAAGTTTTTGGTCCTGTATGAAGTGATGTGCATTTTTTGCTGGAAATCTCTGGCTGTTTTCTAGAAGATGCTTTGCTCTTCAGTCTGTACTCCCTACCCTGAAAGTTTAACCCTTTCCTCCCTGTTGGGGTTTTGGGTATGTTGCTCTCAGTTGCTGCTATGGGCAATCTGGTCTGCTGTCATGCTTAGCTCTGTAGTACCAATGCTACTCAACTGGTATGCTGCACTGATCACAGCTGCTTGTCTGCTGCCACTTAACTCTGTTTCACCACTGCTCAGCTGGCCTCTGTTTGCATTGCACTGCCTCCTAAGGGTCACATTATTGTAAAGGGTCACATTTAGCTGCATCATTTCCATGAGTATTTTGAACAGTTAATCAATAGATGCTGAGCATACAGGGAGTTTATGTTATGCACTATTTGTATAAAGCCTGACCAGGAGGAACAAGGAGAGTGCAGTTCTTTCCTCATGCCTGAAAATCTATGGAAGATGAAAAATACATAGAAGGCACACAGCCTTTCTGGCAACACTCTTCAAATCACAACAGACTTCTGCAGTCTCTATTTCTGTATGAGAATGCTTTAGGTTAGTCCTCTGAGAGTGTAACACAGTACTTTGTAGCAATTTGAAAAAAAGTGCTTTGTGTTTTTGTAAGTTGCCTGGTGCTTTCTGTTGCAAGGTGCTTTGTGTGGTATCTGCCTAATGCAGTAAAGAGGCATTACTACATTAATGAACCACTGGAAGGTGCTGGAATCACCCTTCTACACCCCATGCTTTAGAACAGTGGTTCTTAACCTGAGCGATATCGCCCCCCCAGGGGGCGATTTCGTTTTTCGGGGGGGCGAAGGAACAAAAAGGGGGTGATATGGGGGCGATGGAGTGAGAAGTTTTGGGGACACTTTTGAGCCTTCCCCTGTGGCTCCAAGCCTCCTCCGCCATTTGCAGAGAGAGACAGAGACAGAGAGAAGCACTTGTGCTTCTCTCTCTCTCTCTCTCTCTCTCTCTCTCTCTCTCTCTCTCTCTCTCTCTCTCTCTCTCTCTCATGTGGATTTGCCCCCTCACAGGGCTCCTGATTGACCCTGAGCCAGGGTGCCCTGGCCCCTGGGAGAAGCATGGCCAGGAAGTCCCTTTCCCTGGCTGGCCCCATCCGAGGTGCACGTGGCCGAGAACCCTAACCCCGGGATCCCCATTGGGAGCAGCCCTCCAGAGCCTCCGCTGAGCGGGCCAGCCTTCCCGCAAGCCGTGGCCCCGAGCAAGAGCAGCCCCTGCGATCCCCAGCCGCGGGACCGTTGGCCCAGCTGGCCGGGAATGCGCCAGAGTCCCGGCTACTTTGCCAGCGAAGTATGTGAGGTGAGCAGAAGATGGGGGAGAGAAAGGGAAGGGGGAGGCATTTTCCAACCAGCAGCAGAAGAGCCCCGGCTGGACCCACGGGAGCGCCTCCTCCTGCGGCCCGGCGCCGGCTTCCTTGCCCTCCTCCTCCCCTTCTTCCTCCTGCCACCCCCCGGGTGGCAGTCCTGGCTGGGGCAGTGGCCGGTGGGGGAGAAGTTTTGGCGACACAGCTGATGGGGGGTGTTCCACGAATGCCCTGTGACTTAAGCCCGGGGACGCCGGCAGCATGAGGGGAGGCTTGGCGATGCAGCTGACGGGTAGGACATTCTGCAGATGCCCTGTGCCCCCGACCTGAGCCCAGGGACGCCAGCAGCACATGGGATAGCCTGCCAACGTAACCGTGAGCCGGGGTGTCCCCGCAGGCCCGGTGGGCAGCAGAGCTGGGTGTCTCCAGCGGTGACAGGGAGTCTTCTGCTGCCTCCTGTCTCCTCTCCCTACCCCTTCGGCCCCCTCTGCCTTTCGTTCTCTCTTCTCTCCTCACGTGGATAAAGAAGGGGGAGGGAGGGAGGAAAGAGAGAAAGAGAGAGGGAGAGGGGAAAGATAAAAACAGAGAGAGAAAGAGAGGAAAGAGAGAGGAAGTGCAAGTGCCTCTCTCCCCCTCTCTCTCTCTCTCAGATACACACACAGACACAATGAGTGGAGGAAGAGGACTAGCAGACCAAGGGCAGAAAGAAGAAGAAGAAGAAGAAGAAGAAGAAGAAGAAGAAGAAGAAGAAGAAGAAGAAGAAGAAGAAGAAGAAGAAGAAGAAGAAGAAGAAGAAGAAGAAGAAGAAGAAGAAGAAGAAGAAGAAGAAGAAGAAGAAGAAGAAGAANAGAGAGAGAGAGAGAGAGAGAGAGAGAGAGAGAGAGAGAGAGAGAGAGAGAGAGAGAGAGACCCTTTTGACATCTAAAATGAAGATAATACTGAAGATATATATATAATAAAGGTAAAAAAGGATATATGCAGTGTTATCTTCATTTTAGATGTCAAAAGGGTTTGTGGCTCCCAGTGTTTTGTTTTCAGTGGGAAATGGGTCCAAGTGGCTCTTTGAGTGTTTTGGGTTGCTTACCCCTGCTCTACCCATACAGTGGCACGCCATTGGCCAGAATGGGCAGTGATGGAGGGGGGAGCGCTTCTTTCGAAACATCGCATGCTGTTTTATGTGTCTCTTTGTATTGTACTTTTTAGCGTGCACTCCAGTTCGATATTATATTTTCTTTGTGCTTTTTTTTAATCCTTTTTACAGTGTGCGTGACTATATATACTTTCCTCGAATCTTAATTTAGTTTCAGAGTTTTCGTCTTGAAATTCTTAGTTCCTGCATTGCAGTTTGTTCTTATGCCCTTTTTATATTTCTTTTTGCATCTTAAATTTCACTTGTAATTCAGTCATTAAATGTTACTGTTTTTCTTTTCAGGCATTTCACTTTCTTGCAATTGAATTTTGTTTTCAGTGGTCATTACATTTAAGTGTCTTGAATAAATAAGATAATAATGAAATATATGTATCACGAAGTTTGGGAATAAAGTGACAGGTGGACGCTTCAGTAAAACTTGTTTTGTTTTCCAACACCCTTGGAATTGAATTTTATTCCTCACATGCTATCATGTCATCCCTCATCCTTCTCTTCATTAAACTAGACATACCCAATTCCAGCAACCGTTCCTTATATGTTTTAGCCTCCAGTCCCCTAATCATCTTTGTTGCTCTTCTCTGTACTCTTTCTAGAGTCTCAACATCTTTTTTACATCATGGTGACCAAAACTGGATGCAGTATTCCAAGTGTGTTTCTCTCTGTGCTGCCCCACTCACTCACACACACATGTCACTGTGTGTTGGGGGTCGCATAGGCAGGGAAAAATCAGTCATGGGCAATAAGGCCAGTAAGGGGAACAAGCATCTGTGGAGACTAACCTTGGGATTCCCCTGGAAAGTCCCTTAGTGCAAATGTTGGCAGGATGGAATGTTCCATTCTATAAACCATATACTCGAGGTCAAAGTAAAAGTATTATGATAAAGTATTGCTGTTTTACTTTGCCAGGATGTCCAATTTGGCAAGATGCAGTATATTGCCCCAAATTTGGAAGCATAGACTATAATACTTGCAGAAATTTAGTAGAATATGTAATTAAGGAAAACCCAATTATGAGAAATAAGATTAGTAATGAACCAACACAGGAAAGCCTGTTGGGATAAATGCTAGCAGGATGGGATGGACCCATCTGGGAAAAATACACCCGGGATAAGAGTAAAGGTACCAAGATTCAATATTATTTTTAGTGGCCAAGAAATCGTATTAAAAGCACAAGTGCATTTTGGTCAAAATATGGAAGTTTTGAAAATTGGGTATGCCAAGCACTAAACATATATGTCAATAATAGATTATATGCCCGTTGGATCCCAGGCAGTATATTTGTAGTTAAGGGGGAAAAACTAGTCCATTTTTGTTAGTGGAGTGTGGCGGTAGTGTATATGTGTGTCTGCGCTATGACTAATAATAACAATAAACAAAAAGTTCTTACTTAAAAAAAGAGAGAGATTTGGAAAATGGAGCAACAACAACAACAACAACAACAACAACAACAACAACAATAATAATAATAATAATAATAATAATAATAATAATAATAATAATAATAATAATAATAATAATAATAATAATAGGTTTGATAGGAGAAAGCATGAAATGAAATGTTTGTATATGAAACTGTTTGTGTTTAGAATAGAATAGAGCTGGAAGGGACGTTGGAGGTCTTCTAATCTAGCCCCCTGCAGGAGAACCTATACCATTACAGAAAAGTGACTATCTAGTCTATTTTTAAAAACCTCCAGTAATGGAGTGCCCACAATTTCTGAAGGCAAGCTGTTCCACTGGTTAATTGTCCTCACTGTTAGGAAGTTTCTCCTTAATTCCAGGTTGCTTGTCTCTTTGATCAGTTTCTTGTCTTGCCTTCTGATGCTTTCGAGAATACTTTGATGCCCTCTTCTTTGTGGCAGCCCCTCAAATACTGGAACACTGCTATCATGTCGCTTCTCTTTCTTCTTTTCTTTAGACTAGCCAAACCCAAGTCCTGCAGCCGGTCTTCATATGTTCTTGTCTACAGGCCTTTGATCATCTTAGTTGTTCATCTCTGTATTTTTTTCCAAGGTCTCAACATCTTTTTTGTAGTATGGTGACCAAAATTGGTTGCAGTATTCCAGGTGTGGTTTTACTAGGCTTTTATAAAGCGGTACTAATACTTTACGTGATCTTGATTCTATGCCTGTTTTATACAACCCAAGATAGTGTATTAACTTTTTGGCTGCTGCTGCACACTGCTGCTTCATAGTCAAGTGATCGTCCACTAGGACTCCAAGGTCTGTCTCACAGGTCTCGTCTGATCTATATTTCTACCTTTGATTTTTCCTGCCTAAATGTAAAACGTTACTTTTTTACACATTAAAGTTCATTTTGTTCGATAGGGACCATTATTCAAGTTTGTCAAGATCTTTTTGGATTCTGAGCTTGTCTTCTGGGGTGTTGGCTATTCCTGCCAATTTAGTGTCTGCAAATTTGATGAGTTCCCCTTCTATACCCTCATCTAAGTCATTAATGAAGATAGTGAAGAATACTAGGCCAAAGAAGGAGCTTTGTTGTACCCCACTGCTTACTTCTCTCCATGTGGATGTAATCCCATTGAAGAATACTCGCTGAGTATGGTTTGTCAGCCAGCTACAGATCCATCTGGTATTGTCTATCCCACCTTTTCCTAACTTACTAAGCTGCAGGTTGTAGTCTACTTTGTCAAATGCCTTACTGAAATCTAAGTATACTATGTCCACAACATTTCGCTAGTCTACTAATTTAGTCACTTTATCAAAAAATGAAATAAGATTGGTTTGGCATTATCTGTTTTTGACAAAC
>NW_015388427.1:165013-167171 GCF_001527695.2 Protobothrops mucrosquamatus
CCACCGTCTGTTTGGGTCACAAGAAAGACCGTCCATTGGAAGAGTTGCCTTGGAAAGGTACCGGGGTCCTCAGTCAGAACAGGGTGGGTTTTTGCGCGACTAGAAGGAGCATATTTAGAACAGGTGCCCACTGCCCATTGAAGAAAAAGCTTCATCTTGAAGTCAAACTGCAGGGGGGTCCCCTCAGACATGGACAGGTTCAGCTCTGTCCATCATTTCCCAGAGAACCCTCAAACAGATTTGCTGCAGAAGCAGCCAAAGAGTTAAGCTCAGGCCGTTGAACCTTATTTTGACCGACTTCCAGAATTCCCGAGTGCATATAAAGGGGGAAGCCACATTCAGGGTGAAGTTTAGGGACTTCGAGGGGCCTTTGGACATCGTCGTGGTTGATGGTGACTGCACGAGTCTGATAGGACTCGATTGGTTTGATGCACTTGGAATTCAGGTGACTGGGTTACACAGTCTTCAATCGGCAAGACTTGCGGAGGTATGCAAAGAATTTGCTGATGTGTTCAGCCCTGAGCTATGGGCATACAAAGGGCCTCCAATTGCCTTAAGGTTAGACCCCTCCATTGCACTGATCAGGATTAAGCCTCGTCGGGTGCCTTTTGCTCTTAAGCAAAAGATCAATGCTGAGCTGGACAAACTGTTGCAGCAAGGCATTTTGGAACCTGTGGATAGTAGTCCATGGGAAACAACCATTGTCATGCCACTTAAGGCCAATGAAGTCCACATTTGTGCTGACTATAAATGCACACTAAGCAAAGCGTTACAGCAGCACTCCTATCCAGTGCCTGTAGTGAGCCATATTCTGGCATCTCTATAGGGAGGCTGCATTTTCGCCAAGTTAGACTTGGCACAGGCCTATCAGCAGCTGCCGGTGGATGATGCCAAGGCAGAGGCCCAGACTATTGTGACTCACCGGGGAGCCTTCAAGGTCTGAAGGCTACAGTTCAGGGTAAATGTAGCCCCTGGCATCTTCCAAAGTGCAATGGAGTGAATGCTCCATAACATTCCGGGGGTGTGCCCATATTTCGATGATGTCCTCATTGTTGGGGAATCAGTCAAAAATCTGTCTGACAGGCTCCGGACTGTTTTGCAGCATTTTCGCGAAGCAGGGCTGAAGCTCAAGCAGGAAAAATGCAAAATTGGAGTAACTTCCACAGAATTCCTGGGGTTTGCATAGATGCCAAAGGCATCCATCCTGCTGAATCTAAGCTCAAAGTGATTCAGCAGGCCCCAAGTCCCAAGTCAAAGAGCAAGCTTCAAGCTTTCCTTGGACTTCTACATTTTTACCATTCCTTTCTCTCCCACAAGGCCGCAGTGGAAGAGCCATTACATCGGCTCTTGGACAAACAGGCTCCATGGAAGTGGACAAAAGTCCATGAAAGGAGTTTTGCTGAGGTCAAAGCATTTTTGTCTTCCAATGCTGTTTTGGCTCATTTCAATGAGCAGTTACCAGTTAGCATAGTTTGTGATGCATCCCCTTACGGGATTGGGGCAGTCTTAAGCCACCTCCGGGCTGACAGGACACAAGTCCCTATTGCATATTATTCCAGGACTCTTTCAGCTACAGAGCGCAATTACACGCAAATTGACAGGGAAGCTTTGGCCATTGTAGCGGGCATCAAAAAGTTTCATGACTTTTTGTATGACTTTTTCACGGTCTTTACTGACCACAAACCGCTTTTGGGATTGTTCACCACAAATAAGCAAATGCCCCAGATCATATCTCCTAGAATGTTGAGATGGTCAATATTTCTCTCTGGTTATGATTATTGCCTGGTTCACAAACCAGGTAAAGAAATGGGCCACACAGACAGCCTTAGTAGGTTGCCTCTACAGCTATTAGAGTCAGATCCTGCTCTGGCCAACCACATCCTGGCTATCCAGGATTTGCCAGAGTCTCCCCTCAATGCAGGGGATGTGGCTGCAGAAACAGCTACATGATGCTGTGGGGTAGACAGCATCATGTGGGGTAGACAGCATCACCACCAGATGGATCCGTAGCTGGCTGACCGGCCGTACTCAGCGAGTGGTCCTCAATGGAACCACATCTACATGGAGGGAAGTGTGTAGTGGGGTGCCCCAAGGCTCTGTTCTGGGCCCAGTGCTCTTCAACATCTTCATCAACGATTTGGATGAGGGGATAGATGGG
>NW_015388427.1:167382-176309 GCF_001527695.2 Protobothrops mucrosquamatus
GATGTTGAGACTTTAGAAAGAGTACAGAGAAGAGCAACAAAGATGATCAGGGGACTGGAGGCTAAAGCATATAAGGAAAGGCTGCTGGAATTGGGTATGTCTAGTTTAATGAAGAGAAGGACGAGGGGGGACATGATAGCAGTGTTCCAATATCTCAGGGGTTGCCATAAAGAAGAGGGAGTCAAGCTATTCTCCAAAGTGCCTGAAGGCAGGACAAGAAGCAATGGGTGGAAACTAATCAAGGAGAGAAGCAATCTAGAACTAAGGAGAAACTTCCTGACAGTAAGAACAATTAACCAGTGGAACAACCTGCCTCCAGAAGCGGTGAATGCTCCAACACTGGAAGTTTTTAAGAAGAGACTGGACAGCCATTTGTCCGAAATGGTATAGGGTTTCCTGCCTGAGCAGGGGGTTGGACTAGATGACCTTCAAGGTCCCTTCCAACTTTATTATTATTATTATTATTAACACGTTAACACGCGTGTTGAACTGGGTGCTGTCAGGGTGGCCGGACACCCAGGGGACTGGAGGCTGAAACATATGAGGAACAGTTGCTGGAAATGGGTATGTCTAGTTTAATGAAGAGAAGGACGAGGGGGGACATGGTAGCAGTGTTCCAATATCTCAGGGACTGCCACAAAGTAGAGGGAGTCAAACTATTTTCCAAAGCACCTGAAGGCAGGAAAAGAAGCAACGGATGGAAACTAATCAAGGAGAGAAGCAACCTAGAACTAAGGAGAAACTTCCTGATAGTTAGAACAATTAACCAGTGGAACAACCTGCCTCCAGAAGCGGTGAATGCTCCAACACTGGAAGTTTTTAAGAAGAGAATGGACAGCCACTTGTCTGAAATGGTGTATGGTTTCCTGCCTGAGCAGGGGGTTGGACTTGATGACCTCCAAGGTCCCTTCCAACTTTATTATTATTATTATTATTATTATTATTATTATTATTATTATTATTATTATTATTATTGTTGTTGTTGTTGTTGTTGTTGTTGTTGTTGTTGTTAGTGTTGTTAGTGTTGTTAGTGTTATTATTGTTATGTAGGCTATTTTAATACCCCTGAATAAACAAGTCTGAATAAAAGGATCAGTGGGAAGAGTATGTAACTCTTACACCTAATGGTATAAGTCTGTTGCATTGCCTGGTGAATACATCTTATTTATTTTTATTTTCTTTTTTTAAATAATATTTTATTAATTTTCCAATTTTACATTTAAGTATTTAAAAAGTAACATGGTGGCTGGGTTAATCAATAATTCAATAACATATAAAAATCTTTAGTAGAAATCTGAAGTTAAACATCAAATATTTCCTCTCTTTTTCCCTTAACATCTACTGTCTCTTATTTAAGCTAATTCAGTTCTTATTATATCAACTCAGTAAAAACATCATTACATTTATCAATAATTTTTTAGCTTATACATACTGTATCTTAATTACTTTTTACATTCAATCTTCACAGACAATCCATATCCTGTTATTAATTTTTCCCAATTTTTAGTTTCCCATCAATATTCCAATTTAACATTTGAATTTATAATTTTCAGGCTTTAGGTAACCAAGATTTCCCTTATCTCAATTCATAACAGAATCTAATATTCAAAATACACATTTTATCTATTTGAATATAGTCTTGTTCTATTTCCTAAAAGTTATCTATTTCCCACCATACTAAATCATCTACTTAGAAATACAATATCCCCTTTAATAAATCAAAACCATTTTATATATTGTCTGGGTTAATCAATAAATCAAACATATTCATAATAATTATTTTTTTTCTTTTGGGTCTAATTTTTAAATATTAAACAGATAAAATCCTTATTGTCAACTAATTTCCAAATATTTTAAATCTAATGACCAAAATTCACCTTATGTCAACTTCTCCCTTTAACCCTCTAATTAATAATATGAAATCCCCTCTAATAAATCAAAACCCCAATTTTCTTCAGCCTTATTCTGGCTTTCTTCCTTTGCCAACTAGTCTTCCATATCAATGCTTTTAGATCGTCAAATAGATCACCCTCTATTATTATATATGTTATTTGAAATAAGGGAGAACATTTAGTTGCCATTTTTTTGGAAGGGCTAGCCCATTTATATTCGTTAAATTGTCTCCCTATTATTCCAATTCCCCATGATTGCCTTGATATGTTTATCGTCTATTCAATCTGTTCTTCTTTCTCAAATTTCTTCTGATTTAATTAGAAATTCTTTTCCATTTTCAGTGTTGTCACTCCCTTTTCTAGATTTTCCATTAACTGTATTTGTTGATCAATTGAGTTCTTGTCTTAATATTTGATTGTTCCACTTCTGTTATCTTCTGCGTTGTTAGTTCTTTGGTTGTAGTCAAAGTTTGGGTTTGTGTATCTAACCTGGCATCTTTTTCTTTTATATTAGGTCTTATTTTATCACAAGCTGAAAGAATGGTTTCATGTATTGCTTTCAACATGGAAAGGATCTTTTTCTGGTCTTCATTTATTTTTATTTTCATGTATTTATTAAATTTGCTTGCTGAACTTCTTGCTTCAATCTTCCTCTAGATGGCAGTCCACATACATGTGTCAGGCAAAAGTTGAACAACCTATTTAGTTTATGTCTAAGACTAGGATAATTGCATAACTGAGTCTGAATGTTTTGTTTTGTTAAAACAGATTTTAAGTTACTAGGTCATCAGGGGTATGGGAAAATGGATTGTGTTTCACTTTGAAATCATCTCTACAACTCTATAGCAGCCATTGCAACTGGATGTGACACTTCAAAACCTACTGAACTTACAGAATAACTGAATTGGAAGAGACCTTGGAGGTCTTCTAATCCAACCCCCTGCTCAAGCAGGAGACCGTATAACATCCTGGACAAATGGGTGTCCAATCTCTTCTTAAAAACCTCCAATGATGGAGCACCCAAAACGTATGGAGCCAAGCCGTTCCACTGGCTAATTGTTCTCACTCAGGGAATTTCTCCTTCATTTTAGATTGGATATATCTTTGAGAAGGTTATACCCATTACTTCTTGTCTTGTCCATAAATGCTTTGGAAACATAGGCTGACTCCCTCTTTTCTATGACAGCTGCTACAATTTTGGAAGACTGCTATCATGTCATCTCTAATAGTTATTTGTTAGATCAGACAAACCCAATTCCTGCAACAGTTCTTCATAAGTTTTAGCCCACCAGCCCCTCAAATCAATTGCTCTTCTCTGCAGCCTTTATAATGTTTCAACATCTTTTTTCTATTGTGTAAACCAAAACTGGATGCAATTTTCCAAGTGTTTTCTTAGCAAAGCAACATAAAGCTATACTAACACTTCACATGACCTTGATATAATCCCTCTGTTCAGGCAGCCCAGAACTGCATGTGTACCACTTATTCCATACCTATACACAGTGCTTTTTTTGAAAGAAAAAAAAAGGTGCCGGAACTCACACATGTTATACAACCCGCCTTGCCTACCCTACAAGGTTCCATCCAAAAAAGATGCCGGAACTCCATTCTGGGTGTTCTATGAGAGAAAAAGCTCTGCCTATACATTTGGTTTTAATTGCCTAAGTGTAAAACCTATTTTTCTCACCACTGAACTGCATTTTGTTGGATAGGGCCCAATGTTAAAGTCTGTCAACATCCTTCTGAAACTCAAGCCTATATCCTAATATTTTGCCTGTTCCCTCCAGCTTGGTGTTGGCTGCAAATATGATGAGTTCCCCTTCTATCCCCTCACCAAAAGTGTTCATGAAGATTTTGAAGAGTACTGAATTTAAGACACAATCTTAAGTTACCCCACTGTATGATATCCTCAATGTAGATGTAGTTCCATTGAGTACTACATGTTGAATGGAGTTGATTAGCCAGTTACAAAACCAGCTGGTGGTGATGATTTCTATCCCACATTTTTCTACCTTACCAAGAAGTAGGTTGAGATCTACTTTGTCAAATGCCTTATTCAAGTCCAACTATACTATGTCTACACCATTTGGCTGCTCCACTAATTTAGTCACTTGCTCAAAGAATGCAATAAGTTTGGTGTGGCATGATCTGTTTTTGACAAACTCATGTTGGCTTCCAGTTAGCCTGCTTGTTTATAGGTGTTCTCATATCTTTTGCTTGATTACCTTTTCTAGGATCTTCCCAGGTATTGACCTCAGACTGATTGGTTTGTAGTTTCCTGGATCCATTTTTTTATTTTTTTGAAGATAGGTATCACATCAGTTATTTTCCAATCCTCTCACAGTTCCTTAGTGCTCAAGATATAGTTCAGTTGTTCTGAGAGAATGTTTGCCAGGTCTTTCAGCACTCTGGGATGTAATATATCTAGTCCTGGGGATTTGAACTCATCTGCTCCCTCTTCTTCTCTTCCCCTCTAATCATTTGCACCCATTTACTGCCTGCAGTCACCAGTTGCCCCTGACTCACAGATCTAATCACCCTCTTGACCTTGCTCTCATCTTTGACCTCTATCTTCACCTTGACCCAAATATTTAATGCTACAAAAAGCCCAAAGCCTCATTCCAGGGACTTTGGGGGAGTCATTGCTTTACCAAGGAGCAAGGAAGTTGGGGACACTCAGCAACTCAGTGGGGCTAAGCCTTTGGTTCTTCAAGCCTTTCTTGGGACCTTCCTACGGCCTCACTGGTGGTTTGGAAGAAGGACATGTCTCCCATTACTCTGCCACCCAATTCATTTTGCTATTACCAAGGGCATCAGAGCAGAGGGTGCTGCTCCTCCACTAGTTTAGAAAATTAGGTAAATTGTTTTCCTTCCTTTTCCATCTTTACTAACTCTATCAATCTTACTCTTCAATTGTGGGAATTAGTGTACCTTTCCATCCTTGTGCATATAATATTCTTGCTACTGTCGAAATATATAATAACAAAGTTCCAAATATCCTTTCAAATTCTTTATCCATGAAACCTAAAATGAAAACTACTGGTTTCAGTTATATACTTATTGTAAAACATCTTCTGAACTAAAGTAGAAATCTGATCTCAGTATTTCTTTGCTTTATCACAAGTCCACCAGAGATTGTAAAAAGTACCCTCCCTGTGACCGTGGAGATGCTGCAATGGTCATAAGTATGGGAAAAGGTCATAAGTCACTTTTTTCAGTGCTATTGTATCTTTGAACACTCACTAAATGAATGGTTGTAAGTCAAGAACTATTTGTATGGCTGAGCTTTATCTTCCTTGACTGGTCGAGTTTGGGCAGTAATTCAGTAAGGAACTTTCTTTACCCCATTGGGACATGACAAATCCTGAGGCTGCAATCTTTTACAACCATAGCAGGTTAGTTGTTCAACAAACTAAGACATCTTTTGTCAACATTTCAGTGTGGAAGGCATTCCCTGCTCTTCAACAACATGTTATGCCGTAATGTCACACCGTTTCTTTCTCCCTTATCTGATGTGGTTGCTTGGGCAGAAGTAGCACAAAACCAAGTATAAAACTATTACCTAAGACCCCGCAATGGAGCATAAAAGAATTTCTTAAGATTTTTTCCCAAGCAAAATACTGTGGGATATTCCTTAGAATAACCTTTTCTGATGACTCAATATCAGGATAGGATAATAAAAGAATGGAAGATGTATCAAGAAGAAATCTGCATGAAAGAGAAGATCTCTTGCTGGACCATTATTTTTGTTAAACAAACAGATCAACAAATGTATGCTAATAATTTTAGTAACCAGCATAAAACAGAAAGACTACACAATAAAATCAAATTATTAGAAAGTGAATCATATAGGACCTGATACTGTGCATACACAGAGCTAAAAATGAGATATACTATTGTGGACACTATTATACCTAGGCCAATAAAGGGGTGTAATTGAACAATATACACAGATGAAAATATAATTTACAAAACCAATATCCATATAAGCCTGAACCTATTTAATTCCCCCCCCCCCAAGTTTCAAACACACAGTTCCTGTTTCTCCTTTATTACGGTGTCTAAATTTATAAGGGTATGTAAATAGTTAACGTGACACAAATCATCCTATAAAATGTTAAAATCTCAGCTATGAATCAGGCTGCCAGTCCCCACTGGTCCCTCGCTCAGGCACTTCCAGTTGCTTGGGTCAGCTGGACTCTGCTGTCTTTCATTCCAGCTGGTCTCTTATGCAGTCTCCTCCCAGGAGGCAGGTCATGTGGTGGGGTGGTGGTCAGTCTCCTCTCAGCTGTGGGGTGAGGTGATGGTCAGATAGCCAATTGGCTAATTGGCCCTTCTTTCTCTCTAGCCATCTTCTCTGCTGCTTGCTAGTCTCCTACTGCCTTTGCTGCTTCATTAATTCCCCTGCCTGCATTCCTTTCTCTCCCCTTCCTCCACCTCTTTTCTCTCTTTCCTCTCAGACTTGTTTCTCTACCTTTCCCTCAGGCTTGCTTTTCTACCTTTTCCTCAGGCCTCTTTCTCTACTTCTCTCCTAGGCCTCTTTCTCTACTTCTCCTTCTGGCATGCCCCACACAACCCTCACTTCACCCTCTTGCTCTCTCTCTCTCACTGTCTCTCCCCCCCCCCAGCTACACATATAACTATTTAAACTTTCTGATGATTCAGATAACCAAGCTTGTTGATACAACACGTAAATACATACTTCTCCGAGCCAGAAGCCTACAATTATGTTTCATGTAAAGGTTGAACTGCGTGTATAGTTTGGATCTAGGTTGACTGACTAACTGCATAACTGTCATCATATTGTGAATATTATTTTATTTATTACCTTATTTAATTTCATTCTCATTTGAGGGAGAAGCACAGACTCAAATTATTCTACTTGGATACATTACATGAAGCCCCATCTTTCTGGAGAAGAAAAGAGAAGAAGAGGACAACCAGCTGCAAAATAGATGGAATCAGCTACAATGCTGATGATGCACCATTGGTAGAGCTAAAGGGCCACGTTAAATATTGACATTGACTTGATGATACATAGTTAATCAATCAAGGTGACCAATATATGATCGGATGGCACTGCCCACAGCCAAGAAATGTAGGGAAAATATACCAAAGAGACAAAATGGATAGCCCCATTGACCCTGGAAGGAAAAAACAGCCAAGTATGAAGAAGTTTCACATTCTTATTTCCACTGTGTTCTTTCCAGAAACAGTTATTCAACTTTACTCAAGGGCTACCAATGTTTTCTTCTTAATGCAACTGTAAGTGTAGAAATATATATTGCAATCTGTATTCTGGGGATACATGAAATGTCATTATTTCAGCCCTGATATCAGCAAAAGCCCATAAAGGCTTGCCCTTTTATCCTTGATCAAATAAACCAACTTTACGTTCCTTCCTTTTACTTCTAACAATCTTGATCTTTAGTCTCTTCAAATAATGTTATGCAACTTGATTTCTTTTCCTTCTAGAGAGCCACATTGGTCCAGTAGTTAAGACATCAGGCTAGAAAGTAGAAGACTGTGAGCTCCCATTGTAACTATGAAAGCCAGCTGGTTGACCTGTGGCCAGTTACTCTCTCTCAGACCAACCAATCTCACAGGCTTGTTGTTGTGGAAAATAGGAGGAAAATGTGTCAGATATTATATATTTGCTGCCATGAATTATTTGTAAAAATAATGAAGGTGTAATGTAAATAAATAAATTATAATTCAAGTTGTATTGCCCTGCAATAGTCTGGTCTACTTTCAAGGACTCATAACTCTTAATGAAAGACACTCTTAAATGCAAGATTGATTTAGGGCCTCTCCAGCAGAAGGAAAGGCATCCGGGCAAAGGGGGAAAAGGTACACAGTGTTGAGGAGAGATCATTTTATGTTTGCCTTCTGGGGTTTTCAGTGTGAGTTCTGTCACACTGTTTTGGTAGTCAGTTTTCTATGAGACCTTTTTTAGAAACCTCTAAAGGAATGCATGCGCTTATAGGTTAATTGGTTGAAGAAAGTTTCAGCACTGGTAGGTTTATAGTCTCCTGTTCATGTTCTCTACATTGCAGATGAATAATCAGAGATCAAAATCAAACATCTTATGAGAAATTTGGAAGGGGAAACATGAACAATGTAAAACTGTCCCTTTTTTGAACAGAGAAGCACCACAACTTCTTCTCACTATTGCAGAGTGAAAAGAAAATGATAATTTGGTGGATTGAAATGTGAGGGAATGCAGGTGGGAATAGGATGTGTGAAAGTGTCCTCATGAAACTTTGTACTAAGTTCCATCTTTTGAATGATAATTAAAATGCTAAAAGCAAAAATGACTTGTTGAATCACCTTTATCTGTTACCTGTATGGCATCAATGAAATTATCAAGCCAGATTCCTTAGGAAAGGATTGCTAATACTAAAAAGTCTGTCTCAGCAGTAAAATATACGGAATCATGAAGCCTGGTACAGAAAAAAATCATCCAAACATTATCATGGATTCACTTTCCATTATCTTACTTAATATGATTTCTAAACATCAAGTCAGTTTGCCCCTGAGGTTTCTTCATTACCCTTGCTGCACACTCATTACACAAGGTAATTATCATTTTCTTAGATTACAGCAAGAGTTCAGTGTTGCTTCTAGGCTTCAAGGCTCTTTTAGACATATAGTTGTCTTCCACAGTTCTGTGATTCTTAAGCAAACAGCTACAATATCAAATGTTGACTATAATAATAAGTTGACTTTTTTTCCTTCCCAGAGCTGCCAATTATACCATTTTCTGTCTCACATGTCTATTAATATTTAGTGTGCATGTGGTTAATTGACTTCTGCTTTTGCAAATTCATCTTTCATGAGGGTCTGGAGCAAGGCTATGGGAGTGGGGGAATCATCTGTAGTCTACAGAAATGTGCTCTACCCTCAAGGCAAAGTTTGAGAGATGTGGCTGAATAACTACCTTTTCCACTCATTGCTGTGAAAGTATCAATAACCCACTTCCTGCCCATTGCCACAATGACCAGGCTCAATACTTGACTCTATGAAGGACCCTCT
>NW_015388427.1:180213-181564 GCF_001527695.2 Protobothrops mucrosquamatus
CCCTGTTGCTAGTTAGCCAACCAGCAACGGGCATGAAACTGTATGCAGATGGAGAAGGGCAATCACCCTTAATGGGCGATCAATGGTGAAGGGCAATCACCCTTAATGGGCGATCAATGGTGAAGGGCAATCACCCTTAATGGGTGATCAGGATATGCATAGGGGATTAAGGGGGGGGAATACAAAGAACACAACAAACTGTATAACCAAGTCTGAAAATTGTATTGTGTGACAAGTCTCAAGTTATTAGGTCACTGAAGGTATGGGAGAATGTCTGGTGTTTCACTTTGAAATCATCTCTACATCTTTATAGCATCCATGGCAGCTAACATTTCTTTTTCATCCCAAATGAGGTAACATGAGGGGCCTCCTGCCTAGAGTTTTTTCACACTGGGCTGAGGGGCACCCAGGGAGGCTTCAGAATAATGGAAAGATGTGTAAGAAAACCACACACAACCAGCAGCAGTAGCCTCTGTCACTTCAAGCTTTAAAAATCTCCCTTTTTATGACTCTGTAATCCCTTAATTATGGGTTGAGTCAAGGTGACTGGGTGGAACTGAGTGTTTACTGACTGGATGCCCTTCCTGATGCCATGCAGATATTTTTTCTTTGTCCCCTAAGAGAGTGTGATGTCTCCCATGGATAACTCTTCAGATTCCTCCTCAGAGATCAGCTAAAAGAAGATGAGTTCATTCCTGGCATGGTAGGAACTGAGCTGATTAATGGCTATGAATGGCCAGCCAAAAGAGCATGTAGGAGGCTTCAGCTGGAGAAAGCTTGCAGTGGCAGATGACCAGTGAAGAGGAGGAAGAACTGCCATCTGCACCTGAACTGGAAACACATAGGGCAAAGAAAAGGCAGAAGCAACAGAGGTCAGCCAGACTACTCAGGAGGAGAAGGCCCAGCCCCTCTTGATGGACTGCACCAGAAAGCTAGATATTTATTACAGAAGACAGAGGGAGGCCTTGCTGGGAACAATGTGTTGGTTTTCTAGCTGTTTGTTTGATCATCATGCTTCCTAATTCACTGTGTTTGGAATTGTGCCTTGAAGACTCTGAACTTTCCTTGCTGGCTTGTGTGTGTATTTAGATTTTGCCTGGTAAATTTCAGTTTGTTTGATGGAGTTATTTGTTTGAGCAACTTTCAATTACTTTATGGACTATTGGGCCATTGCTTTGTGGACTAATCTTGGCCTGCTCATGGCTGGACTTAATTGGGATAGTTCTGAGTTTGGATGAAGAGAATTGTTGGGGAATATTAATAAACTCACTAAACCACAGTAACATGTATGTCTGAGTGAGTGGGGCAGCACAGAGAGAAACATCTGCTGCTGCCTAGGATTGAACTCTTA
>NW_015388427.1:181859-191662 GCF_001527695.2 Protobothrops mucrosquamatus
AGATAGATAGATAGATAGATAGATAGATAGATAGATAGATAGATAGATAGATAGATAGATAGATAGATAGATAGATAGACAGATAGACAGACAGACAGACAGACAGACAGACAGACAGACAGACAGACAGACAGACAGACAGACAGACAGACAGACAGACAGACAGACAGACAGACAGACAGACAGACAGACAGACAGACAGACAGACAGACAGACAGACAGACAGACAGACAATTTCTCGGTAAGCATATTAGTAGATGGTATCTACATTTCATTACAACCATGCATAACTAATCTACCCTGATAAATAATTCATTTACAAGTTACTAGTTATGTCAACTCTGCAGGTCACTCAATAATGGAGCAAACATTTATCATTTCAAAATATTTTAGCTATAAGCAGGATCTTTTAACCATTCAACTAACTCTCTTGCTCTTGCATGGAATTTTGCAACATTTAATCCACAGGAGTGTTTCAATAGAAGGAAATACAACAATGCCAATATTTCTTAAGAGTAGTTGCAAGAGTATTAGAGGCAGTGTGATGCAATCATTATAAATACATAAATAGAGAGCTGTGTCCTATCCCAGGGGTAACATTTGGTCCAGAACCAATCCCAACATGAAGTTCCTTTACCTTCTGTTTGCATTCCTTTTCCTTACATTCCTGTCTGAACCAGGTAAGAAACCAAATTATTGATAATATAGAAATGACTGATAACTATTTTCTAAGCAAGTATGATCATCACTGAAAGCAGACTAATCTTCAACATCTTAATTTAGTTTCTGTTAAAGAAATAGCTTTGAACACTGTGGACTATTGACAACATGAGCCTTCAAATATTTGGAAAATATGCCATTGATTTTCCTTTTGCATTAAAACTCAAAATCCAGGGTAATACAGGGCATCAAGGAGGGACTGGAAAACCAATTCATTAATTCACTATTCTCTCCAGAACATAACTGGAGGTTTTATTATTGTAAGTTATCAGTTGGTTCATTTTAGTTTTGGTTTACCAAATTCTCAACAAAAGACATTATGATGTGTTTGAGGGACAATCGAGAGCCAGTTTGGTCTAGTGGTCAAAGCACCAAGCTAGAAATCTGGAGACTGTTCTATTCCCACCTTTGGCATGAAAGCTGGCTAGGTAAATTTGGACTTCTCTCAGCCCAAATTACCTGAGAGGGTTGCTGTTGTGGGTAGCTTGATCTTTTTTCTTGCAGCTGTTTCATTACCCAAACTAAATAACATCAGTAGGGAATGGAGTTTGCTCTCAATTTATATTCCAATCGCCTGCCCTGTTAGTATTGGTAGGAGTGGTCTTAGGAGTTTTTTTATTGTACTGTTTAATGTTAACTTTTTGGCACTTCCTTGATTGGGGTATTATTTACTTCTTGTTTGTTGGTCTGATGTTAAGCTTGGTATTAATCGAAGATCATCAGGGTGTTGATTGCTGGTGGAGAGATTTTTTGGTCTTTTTGTTCCCTTTTTGCCTTGTTGATTGTCTATTTTGCACAGTAAGTAGATATTGTTTATGACTATGTGTCTATTGATAGCTAATTTGTCAAAGTGCCAGGAATTGTCTAGTGTTTTTGGCTTGATATAGGATGGTCACAGTTCCCCCGCTGAAACTATGGTTAAGTCTGTTCATATATCAAGGAACTAGAGGAGGAAGAAATATTAGATACACCTTGATTTATTTTAAGAAATAAGAGATAAAATAAATAAAAAATAAATCATAATTATATACTGAATCTATTGTATTCAATCTGTAAAAAAGAGATGATATGGCAGCAAAATGTAGTAAATGCACAGCTTTTCAAGAGAAAGCCAAAGGAAAACCAGATCCTGACATTCAAAGGAAGTTAACCATTGTCACTCATCCAAAACACCCAGCAGAACCAGCCTCAAAAATTCAGGATTATTTCCTACCAAGCAAGGATCCATAGTAATAATGGAGAGAAATATATCACAGCAAGGTTTTCCTTTGGTTTGAATCAGATTTTTTCCTCCATAGTAGCTTAATAGATACAAACATATCTGCCAATTCAACTCTGGGCCAGGCTTAAAACCTTGGTTGATATATGGCAGTGGTGGCGAACCTATGGCACGCATGCCAGAGGCAGCACTCAGAGCCCTCTCTGTGGGCACGCGTACCATGCCCCGGAGATGGCGAGGGACTGGTCCCTGCCATCATGGCCCCACCCACCCAGTCTGCCATGACCACTGTAGCCATGCCCACCCAGTGATAAATAAGTGGGTTTTGAGTTGCAGTTTGGGCCCTGGGTCTCTAAAACGTTCGCCATCACTGATATATGGTATGTTGGGGCTGCTGAAGGGAGATTAGCTGAAATGGATTCCTTGGTCAGAGGGAATTTCCTGAATTCATAGGAATCCTGCAATTCTGTAGAAGAAAGTGATGTCTTAGAAGGAAAAATCTATCTAAGTAAATAGTATACTAATATTTACTATCTAAGTAAATAGTATACTAATATATAAGTATATTTAGTTATAATTCCCCTGTCTACTCTTTTTCTTTACATAGGTAATGCCCACCATAAGTGTCGTCGTCACGGAAGATGGTGCGGTCACAAGCCCTGTCCAAAAGGGACAAAGGACATTGGGACACTGAACTGTAAACAGAGAAAGACATGCTGTCAATCGTAAGTAAACACTCCTCTAATAAAGATGCCACAGATGTAGATTGGATAGTCTTCTTTGCATTCCAAAGCATTCCAAAGCATTGACTTGAAGAAGAACAGATGTTTCAAAGGCAGAAATGAAGGCAGGAGAGATTTTCAAGTTCAAATAACAAAATTTACCTTAAACTTACTTTGATCAACCTCTTATTTATTTCATTTGTATAGCAACATTGGAAAATAATGCCATCTCCATCTACCACCATGGATGTCTTCAAGATATGGCCAATGACCTGAGATTACCGCCTGCTATCATTTTATCTTTCTTTACATGAATCAAATTGCTATCTATCAAACTTTAAAACATTTATGCACGGAAATAAAATTTGGAAAATATTCCTTGTAATAAAGCTATATGAGCATTGCAGATATTGTGCAACTTCTTTAAGCAGAACCTGGGAGCAGTATATTCATTTGTCTATGTGAATGTGTGTGTCTGTTTGTGTGTCATATCTCTTTGACTACATTTCAGTTTGGAAGGTGTTCCCTGCACTTGAACCACACATTATGCCATAAAGTTACACAGTGTCATTCTTCCCCATCTGTTTATTTATTGAAGTGGTTATTTTGCCACTGTGGTCTTCCAGCTGATATGGTTGCTTGAGCAGAAGTAGTACAAAATCAAATTAAACTATTAACTAACACCACACAATGGAACATAAAACACCCAGCGTATGCTGATACTTAAGACTCTCTTAAGATTATTTTTTCAAGTTAAATACTGTGGGATACTACGTAGAACAGGGGTCTTCAAACTTGGCCCTTTTATGACTCTTGGACTTCAACTCCCAGAATTCTTCAGCCAGCATGCCTGGCTGAGGAATTCTGGGAGTTGAAGTCCATGAGTCATAAAAGGGCCAGGTTTGAAGACCCCTGACTTAGAAGAAGAATGTCCTTGCCTGTTGTCTCCGTATCAGCATAGGCTGGGTCTTGGTAAAAGAATGGAAGTCATAGCAGGAGGAAATCTGCATGAGAGAGAGGATCTTTTCCTGGATCATTCAAGTATCAGAGGGTAGATCAGGGTAGGATCTGTTAGAAACACACAAACAAAAACACAGAGAGAGAAAGAGAGAGAGAGAGAGAGAGAGAGAGAGAGAGAGAGAGAGAGAGAGAGAATTTCCAGATTTGTAGTCTTTTGCTTTAATCACTAGATCAAACTGTTTCTCTACTGTGCCCCTTTATTCAAATAGAACATATTTGGCTGAGAATTTGGTAAATCAATACTAAAGTGAAGCAAATCAACAAAAATAAGCTACAATAACAAAAAACCCAATAAAGTTCTTTTGAGAATTGTGAATCAAAAGAAAAACCAATGGAAACTCCCCCCTTCCATAAATGGAAGCAACGAATTAATGTTTATGCGGGACAGAAATATATTGAAATGAACTTAATAATACTACAGTCTGGATAAATCTGAAAATTATTAAAACTGTTAAGATTTCACATCTGAAAGAGTATTAATGAAATTATAAGAAAATAATTCTTTGTCTTAAAAGTTGGAAAATGAATAACTACTGACATCTAGTGGAAGTTTAGAATATAAAACTACATCTGCATTGACTCAGAAATTGGCAAGACACCCAGAAATAGAGAAAAACTTGTTCCTGTGAACCTCAGTTACTTTTAGCCAAATAAAAAACAGCTGCACAGAAGAAAGAAAATACACTGGGTTATCTATTACAGAGTGAGAACTACATTTGTTTTAAAAACTGCTGACCTTCTGGGATTATAAATACTTACTGAGCTGTGATTTAATAATAATAATAGTAAAGTTGGAAGGGACCTTGAAGGTCATCTAGTCCAACCCCCTGCTCAGGCAGGAAACCCTATACCATTTCGGACAAATGGCTGTCCAGTCTCTTCTTAAAAACTTCCAGTTTTTCTAAGCTCAAGAATTGTTTGCAGAGAAAGAAAAACTTTGACTTTTAGCTAATCTTCTAGAGGGAATTTACTGGAAAGCTTTTAGGTGGCTAAATATTCTGGATTGCAATTTTGACTGGTTGGTAATTGTAAGACCCCTGAACAGAAGAACTGCTATAAAACACTGCTTTCAATGGTGCTTTGACAACTGGAAACACATTGGATTACAAAAACCATATATAAAGATAAGAACTATATAAGATTTGGTTGTTAGGATTTTAAGTTTGGCTGGTTTGACAAAGCTAATTACAGAGACTATGGTACTGGTGAAAGACTATCTGGAGGGGGGAGACAAAATGGATGTTGCATAAACTAAAAGTGACAGGAAACCACACCTAACATTCCCTTCTGAAGGACCAGCTTGGAATATTGCAGGATCTGCAGGAGCAATACTCCAAGACAAGGCAAATACTTTCCAGGAGGAAATGTTTGTAATGCTGCGACAGATTCAAATGACCATTGTTTCAAACCATGATGAGATTAAAAACAACTTTGATGACATAAATGAGCACATCTCCAACCTTAACTTACAATTAAAAACTCTCCAAAAATGACGATAAAGAATGAACAAAGAAATCAGATAATAGAACATAAACCAGAGGAAAGTGACCCAAATGGGGACACTACAAATGAAGAGAACCACAGCTTAATACGGTACAAACAAAAGAAAATCTGCAAGATTTTGCCACAGCAATGAAAACGGAAAAGGACTTCAAAACAAACTTAAGGATAAGAAAGAAGATCTAACAAAATGGATTATAGAGCTACCAGGAGAATCATTAGAATTTGGAAGACAAAAAACGTACATTCTACTTAACTTGTCTTTCCTATTCGCATCAATATTCACAAAAATACAGGAAGAATTCCCTGGCAAGCAGAACATGCTGACATTGAAAGCTACATGGCAAAAGAAGAAGGCTAGAGTTAGATTCAAGAGACTCAATTTGACTTACCAGATGGAGTACTATATGATTAAACACTTGCTTGAATATGGTTAAAAGAATAGATAAATTTTGAATATAATGGGGCCCTACAGTAAGAGGGATAAGATACAGTATATTAGTATAGTATTTTTTATAATATATGAGATGTAAAAATATTAGGATGATGTATGTCAGTGGTTCTCAACCTTCCTAATGCCGCAACCCTTTAATACAGTTCCTCATGTTGTGGTGACCCCAACCATAAAAGTATTTTCGTTGCTACTCCATAACTGTAATTTTGTTACTGTTATGAATCGTAATGTAAATATCTGATATGCAGGATCAGACTCTAGACTCCAGAAGATAGAACCATCCAACAAAAGGAATTCTACAACTACAGATAGTCCTCAAATTACGACCACGACTGAGCCCAACATTTCTGTTGCTAAGCAAGGCAGTTGTTAAGTGAGTTGCACCCATTTTACGACCTTTCTTGCTGCAGTTGTTAAGTGAATCACTGCAGTTATTAAGTTAGGAACACAGTTGTTAAATGAATCTGGCTTCCCCATTGACTTTGCTTGTCAAAAGATTGCTAAAAATAATCACCCTGGGACACTGCAACCAACATAAATACAAGCCAGTTGCCAAGCATCCACATTTTGATCACATGACCAATTGAAGGAAAAGCAGCAAGAGAATGGAAGAAAGGAAAAGGGTTATAAATAAAAAATCAGAATCCCTGTAACATTTTGTGGATGAAGCGAAGGGTTACGTGACTACTTTTTCATGGAAGTTTCCCAAAACAGAAGGATACGACTTTACAGCTGTCCCAGATTCCAGCTATTTCATTCCCTCCTTCCAACATTTTCACCTTCCACTGAGCGTACTTGATTCTCATCTAAATGTTTTCTGACAAGTCCCTCTCTCAATGCATTTCCTTTTTCCTAACAATTTCTGGCAGTGGAGTATACACTTCCCCAATCGGAGCCTCGCCTTTGGATCCCGACCAGGTGGGAGGCAGAATAAAAGGAAGCCGTTTAAAGGCGGGAGGAAGGAAAATCCCAAGGTTGGCTTGCTCCCAATTCACGACGAAAAAGGCGAAGGGAAGCTTGCAATTTGGGCTGGCAGGCAGACAGGCTGGCTTGCTGGCTTTCTCACCCATGCCAACTCCCTTCTCTTCGCTTGCAGCCAGGCGATTCTGAGTTTAAGCGCAGCTCCTAGCAACCCCGAGGAAAATCCCACGAATGGGGGTGGGGAGACTCAATTAAGGTGCTTGCAACCCCCCCACGCAAGGGCAGAGACCAACCCCAGTTTTTTTTTTAAAAAAAGCTAAGATTAAAAAAAAATACAATCCAAAAGCGCTATTTAAAAAAGTAATTGCACTGAATGCATCAAGGTGAGCTGGCGGAAAGAAAAGATGATTGCCGGCGCTTTTATTCACAGACACCAGATTTTTTTTTTCCCCAGATCATAAAATGTCCATTCCTCCCTCCAAAAGGGAGGGAATCAAAATACAACCCACTCCGCGGCAAAGCCCTCCGGCATGCTGATTCCACAGCTAACAACCCTTCCTTCCCTCCCTCCCTCCCTCTTTCCTCCTCTTCCTCCTCCTGCCTCACCCCCCCTCAACTCCCCACCAGCCCATCTCCCCTCTTCCATAGACGCGCAAGCGACTGCACGAAAGCGCGATCTGGAACAGCTCTGCCGGCTTCACAGATTCCCTGGGAAGATACATCATGGATACCAATGTCCGGGC
Source organism: Protobothrops mucrosquamatus (assembly GCF_001527695.2). Lineage (NCBI taxonomy): Eukaryota > Metazoa > Chordata > Lepidosauria > Squamata > Viperidae > Protobothrops > Protobothrops mucrosquamatus. The sequence goes on from NW_015388427.1 coordinate 189,159, forward strand.
CACGGCTTCTGATTGGTGAAAAGGCTGGGAGAAGGCAGGCTGAGTCGTTGGCTTTTGCTAGCTCTACCTGAGAGGTGGGGAGTTGCTCTTTTGATTATTTAAGTCTTATCATTCTCTGTGTTGTTTTTATCCGCCTGGAGAAGAATAGAGGAGTGGTGTCTCGGTTCCTAAGACCATCGGAAATATGTGTTTTCCGATGGTCTTAGGCGACCCCTGTGAAAGGGTCGTTCGACTCCCAAAGGGGTTGCGACCCACAGGTTGAGAACCGCTGGTGTATGTGAATGAAAAGTTTGGATATTTAAAGGTAACTGATTTTGAGAAAATTATGACTGATAAGAATGGTCTGAATACTGAGGGAAAATTAAGCTTAAATAAGAATCTTGAAAACAGGACACATAGTGACTTAATTAAGAATTATATTCGCTTAATGTTGACAAAGGAGAATACTATTGGAAGAAGAGATTTTTCAGAGTTTCCCATGCTTCTTGGGTTGTTTTCCCCTTTAGGATTTTCATCCATGGAATCTTTCCTAAGTGATATTATGTGGCTTATAAATTAACAGTTTAGAGGTATTAAAGTAACAATTTGAGCAAACTGTGAAATATTCTGATTCACTATGCAGGCTTCCTCAAGGCCAAAATGACTCCTTTCTAAACATCTTCTCAGAGTAATCAGCATATTGAAAAATAGTAGTTAGCTCTGGTAAAGGGTTAAAAATTAGAAAATGGTTTATAAATGTCATTCAAAAATGTTTGAAGCATGTGTGTGTGTGAAGTTGTTTCTCTATTTACCTTAACCTCACCCTAGTTAAAAATCCCTCCTTCTCCAGACTGTACAAGACTTGTTCTCAGCATGCCTGCCTCTCTCATGCATTTAGCAGGATAAGGAAGGAGCTTAACAGAGTTGGGAGAGACCTTGAAGGTCTTCAAGTCCAACCCCCTGATCAAGCAGGAGACCCTCTATACTATTCCAGACAAATAGCTGTCCAATCTCTTTTAAAAATCTGCAGTGATGGAGGTCTGCTGTTTGGTATGGATGAAAGATTGGGTGATTTTGGGAAACAGGACATTGTTGGAGTTGGAAGAAGATGAACTGAGATTTGGGTGACACGGTTGCTTGTGGTATGACAAAGTTAAGATTAGTATATTAGTATAGTATAGATTTCAATAATCATTTTATTAGCCATGCTATGTTGAGGATATAGAACAGGTATAAAGCAAGATTGACTTCCAAAATTCCTACATGTTTATCACTCCAAGAACTTTTTTTTTATAAGAACAAATCGACACAGTTTCTCGCCATTTATACAGTAATAGTTTGCAGGAGACAAGTGTGCCTGTGGGTACACCAAGGTCCAGTCCACCATCCAAGTACTAATCAAAGTCAACTCTTATTAGCCTTTCCAGTCAGTCAGGTTTATGCAGCTGTGATCAAAGCTAATGAAGTGCCCTTCTGCAAAATTATCGACATGGTATCATTTCACCTTCAGAAGTGACGGGATTTTAAAATTAAAATAATGCTAAAGCTTGAGATTTGGGCTTGATTTGGCTTGGCTTAGATTGGCTTGGTTTTCATTCTGTGTGGGTTTTTTCTTCTTCTGAGGTTTGGGAAATCAACTTGCTGTCACATTTTTTCATCAGATATTATTGGGAAAGCACTAGACAAATGCACTCTCCTATTGGTCAAGTTTCAACACTGATACGTTTATGGTGTTCTCTTCACATTCTCTGCAGTTCAGGGTGAATAACCAGGGATCAAATTCAAACAGCTTTGTGAGAGATTTGGAAAGGGAAACATGAACAGTGTAAAATTGCCATCTTCTTGGACAGAGAAGCATCACAACTTCTTCTTAATACTGCAGAGAGTCAATAGACGATATTAACTTGGTTAATTTTTTAAAAATGTCTGAGGGATGAAGCAGGATGTGTGATACTTTGCACTAAGTTCCATATTTTGAATAATAAAAGACTCAAGATAATAAAAATGCTAAAAGCACAAAATATTTCTTGAATTATCCTCATCTATTGTCTATAAGACATCAGTGCAATTACCAAGCCAGATTCCCAAGAAACAATTGCGAATACTAAAAAATCTGTCTCAGCAGTAAAATTTGTGGAATCATAAGACTCAGTACAGAAGAAAACTTTCCAAATATTGTTGCATGTTGTATAATAGTGTTAGAAGGTAAGTCTTCATCCTGGTTCATCCAAGCCGGGAATAAATAAGCAAACATGGCGACTGCTTTGGGAAGAAGGTTACAGTTTATTGCAGAAGACAGATAAGCAGCAGAGGAGAAGAAAAAAAAAGTGAGCACATGGGCAGATGGTCTTTTTATACCCTCTAGCCCTGCCTGGAAGTTTCCTGTTCCTGTGGCATGAACTTTGAGGCTATTTCTGAGTGTTTTTCTAGGCTTTGATATCTGTGGTTTAATCCCATTATCATATCCTGCTTCCCAGGTGATGGGGCTAATGACTCTTAAGAGCTTCTTTTGTCTTGAGATCCCT
>NW_015388427.1:193896-197331 GCF_001527695.2 Protobothrops mucrosquamatus
CTCTTCCTGTTTTCTAAATTCACCTTCTGGTTAAAGTTCTGAATTTCCTTCTTCGAGAAAAGCTCTGTATCTGTCATAAAATTCCCTTGCTTTGAAGATAGAATCCAATCCTTCTGAAAGGTATTGGTTTTTTCTTGCTGTAGTATTACGTCAATTGATGTCTGATAGAGAGGGCTGGGGGTGGTGGAAGATGGAGCTTAGGATGATTTTTTTGCTTGCTTTAGCTAAATTTGAGACACTCATCTTTTATTCCCACCCTCACAAGCTTTCTCAATTCTAGTATATACCCCTATTATCAATTTTATATAAACCTCCAATCTTACAACCAATATCCCCATATGTCCTTTAAATTCGCCTTCAATAAGTCTTATATTCTTTATCTATAGTCTCTTATAATCTAATAGACTTCCACATACAGGGGGAAGCTGGAAGAAGGAAAACCTTCTAGTCTGCTTATATCTTTCAGTCCTGGTTTCGAAAAATTATCCAAAGATCCAAAATTTTTACTCTGCCCAAATTTGTAATCCAAAAGGTTCTGAATATAGGGTTAGTAATCCATAAGGACTCCCCCAAATAGAGTCGCCATAAGTCAGATTTCCATTGTCTTTAAATAGTTCTTGAATGTAGGGATCTCTTCTCCAGTTCACTCCCCTCCAAAAAAGGGAGACAGTAACAGAAAAAAAAGAATTTATGATCCACTATAATCCACTTTTAGCTTTGTCTTTCAACACCAATTATCCAAAAATCCAAAGAGCAAAAAAAAAAAAAACCAGCCCAAGTTTGTACTCCTCAAGGTCTTGCTATTCCAAGTTGGTAATCCACAAGGCCTCTTCCAAGGAAAATACAGAAATCCAATATCCTCTGTCTCTAGGTAGTTCTTAACAGTGCAGCAGCAATAATATTTACAAACCAGAAAAGCTGCATGGCTTTAAAGTAGTTTATAGTTATATAGTCATACAGACAAAAACAGCCCAAAGAGTTTTTTCCTCCCTTTTCCAGCTGCAATCTGCAAGGTTGGAAGCTCAGACACATCAAAGAGTCTAGTATGCTATCTCTGTCTGGGCTTCAAGCCAAGGTCATTTCTTCCAGGCAAGATAAAAAACAAAATCTTGGTGCTGTTCCTTTATTTCACCACTAGGTGTCATGAAAGGTCTATCTTCAACCAGGACTTAGTTCTTAAAAGCTCTGTTTGGTATTTATATATATATATATGTTTTCCATAAAAAGAAAAAAGAAAATAATAACGTTTTCAAGGTTCCTTAAATCAGCCAAGTCTTAAAACTTTAAATTGTTTCCAAGTTAGTTTTGTACTGTCTTCTTTTCCCAAATGTTTTGCTACTTCTAGTGGGAGGGATGTCAGAAAGAAAAATCCCCCCCACCTTCATGCTTCTGGGAGTCTTGATTTTGGGGTATTCTTCTTAAACAGAAGGTTTTTACAGTTATAGAGCAGGAGGGTTAGTTCACCCAGTCAGCAACTTCCGACTATCTGCTTGCTTGCTTGCAGGCAGTCCTTTAAAGATGGAAATCACATCAGCTCTTTTCCAGTCTTCTGACATTTCCCTGGTACTCCAGGATCTTTGAAAGATATGGTTCAATGATTCAAAGAGAACGTCTGCCAGGTCTTTCAGCACTCTGGAATGTAACACATCTGGTCCTGGGGGATTTGAACTTATCTGCTCCTTGTTTTTCTCCTCCCCTCTGATCATTTGCATCCATTTTCCATTTGCAGTCGCCAGTTCCGTCTGACCAATGGATGCGATCACCCTTTAAACTGCTGCCTTGCCCTCTCTCTTGACCTTGACCCAAACATTTAATGCTGCAAAAAGCCCAAAGCCTCTGTCCAGGGACTTTGGGAGGGAGTCACTGCATTATCAAGGAGACATTCAGCAACTCAATGGGCCTAAGCCTTTGGTTCTTCAAGCCTTTCTTGGGATCTTCCTGAGGTGGTTTAGAAGAAGGCCATGTCTCCCATTATTTGGCCATCCAATTCGTTTCGCTGTTACCAAGAGTATCAGAGCAGAGGATGCTGCTCCTCTGCTTCCCACCACAGATTTAGGAAACTCGATAAATTGTTTTCCTTCCTTCTCCATCTCCTCAAACTCCATTAACTTTACCCTTCAATTGTGAAAAATTGGGTGCCTTTCCATTCTTGTGCATTTAATATTCTTGTTGCTCATAAAAGTTGCAAATGTTATTTCAAACTCTATCTGTCAAACCTAAAACATTTGATTTCAGTTATATATTTATTTTTAAAATCTTCTGAATTAAAGTAGAAATCTGATCTCTGTATTTCTTTGCTTTATCACAAATCTACCACAGATTGTAAAAAGTACACTCCCTGCACTTGCATTTAGAACATACATTTCAAACTAGCTTATGAATTTTTAGCTATTTCTCAGGCCTTATATATCAAAGATACATCTTTGCTTTGATACATTTTTCTTTCAAATTATAATTCAGTGTGAATTTCAATCCATTAGGCCACTTGTGGACGTCAAGTTCTATATCCTGCAAATGAATCTTCTAGGAGGAGACTTTAACTAACACTCATTGGGGCTTCCTTTTTTCTTCTCGTGATTTAATGATCTTATTATTCTTAATATGAACTTAACAAGAAAAATAAAGTTTAGAGATATGTAATAAAAAGTGGGGGCCCATTAAATTCTTTGTAGCTGAAGCAGCAGGAAACATCTAATACATCCAATACTCAAGGAATACAAAACTTGCCGCGACCCCCAACCGGTCGTAAGTCGAGGACTAAACCGGTCGTAAGTCGAGGACTAAACCGGTCGTAAGTTGAGGACTAAACCGGTCTTAAGTCGAGGACTACCCAACCGGTCGTAAGTCGAGGACTTTCCCTGCCCGGGAGCGCCGTGCATGCGTGGTTCCGCCCCCTGCGCCGGCCGAAGCGTAGCTGGCAAGCAGCAGAGACGGAGCAGGCCGACCACCAGCTGGCCCAGCTCAAGGGAGGTAAGGCACCCGCCGGAAAAGGGGAAAAAAATGGCGGACAGCCTTGCTTGGCGACCCCCGTGAAATGGTCGATCGACCCCCAAATGGGGTCGCGACCCATAGGTTGAGAACCGCTGGTCTAGAAGGGAGCAAGGTGCCATTTGAAGTATGGACAGATCACAAAAATCTAGAGGCACTGAAAACTCTCCGCAATTGTCCCCAAAGCAAGTGCGGTAGGCACAGTACTTTAACCATTTCAACTTCACTCTAAAGTACCGTATTTTTCGCTCTATAAGACGCACCTGACCATAAGACACACATATCTCCTTGATTAGTTTCCACCCATTGTTTCTTGTCTCGCCTTCTGGGGCTTTGGAAAATAAATTGATCCCCTCCTCTTTGTGGCAGCCCCTCAAATACTGGAATATTGCTATCATGTCAACCCTAATCCTTTTCTCTTGACTGGCCATACCCATTTCCTGCAAC
>NW_015388427.1:199307-210732 GCF_001527695.2 Protobothrops mucrosquamatus
AGTAGAACTAAAATTCCCTAGGCTTTTAGGGAGAATTCACCCTGTCTTCCATTGCAGCTTGTTGAAAACTTGTCGGGGCTCCACTTTAAGACCTTCCCCTAAGAAGGCACCTGGGCCCCTCGTAGTGGCAGAACAGACTCACTATGAAGTGAAACATATTCTTGACTCTTAAATTTTTAAAGGGAAATTGCAGTACTTAGTACAAGTTATCTGAAGCCACTTGGGTGAAGTCTACCGATGTGAAAGCTGACAGACTCATCAAAAGGTTTTATGAGGAACACCCTAACAAACCAAAAGATAGTCCCTAACATATGTTTTTGTTTATATTACAGGATCTATTCTTTTTGTAAGGGGGGGGGGCGGATGTCAATGCTGCTAACATCGGATGTTCTTGCTTTGACAATATATGAAGATGCAGCCATTTTCTCTTTAACCTGTGTATTACTTTTAGAGTTAGAATTAGATGGTGCTGGGGGGAGGGGGAAGAATGTGTATGGGATTAGTTAGACATAACAGTATCGCAGTAGAGTATTCTTCAAGGTTGTTTGAAATAAGAGCTGATAAGAAATGGCGGGTTATAAAACTGGAGGGAAGGTTTGCATTTCAAACTAATTGGAGAATGTGATTTATGACTGTTAATTGGAGGAGGGAATTGTGCTTCGATACTATGTGTTCAGGGGAGGGGAATTCAGATTTTGGCTCCGACCATGTACGTGCCGATGCCATGTTATTTTGAATAAAGATTCTTTAAGGTAAACAATGCCTCAAAGTTCTTTGAAGAGTAACATCTTTCGGAACATGACAGTGAATCAGAATACTTCACAGTTTACTCAAACTGTTACTTTCACACCTGTAAACTTTTATAAGCCATATAATATCATATGAGCAAAAACTATTCTTCCTGTACAGCTGAGATCTTTATTTTAAAAATGGGCTACTGTAGACAATACATTTCCTAACTTCTGAAGGGCCAGAAACACTAGCTCAGAGGTTCACATAATATTGGGCAGGCAAAGGAATTCATACAGAGACAGAAGAGATAGTTGACAACTGTGCAGTTTGTTTAGGAAAGAAGACTAAGACTGTGTCACTCCCCAACTGCCTAGAGGAAAGTACCCTTTCCAGAGAATGCAAACTGATATTTGTGACATGCCTGTATGTAAAGAGAAAAAGCACCTATATGCCCCTCTAGTACGTAATTATGTCTCTGTGCAGGGTTTTGCTATAAGAAAAGCAGCTGCCAGTGCAATGGCCAAGGGCCTATTAAGTGAACTGGTGCTGAAATGTAGGTTTCAGCAGTGATCTATTCAACTGAGGGAGTCACTCTGTGAACTGGGACATTCAATTTGTAAGTACTGCCCTGGGCATAGAACTAAAATATCTGCTCCTTTTGGTCACAGGCACCCCCTTTAGCAGAGAGGATTGAAAAACTGCTTGGCCAAACTAGTAGAAATACTTGGTTGGGAATGGGTAGATGGGCTTCCCTTGCCTCTCCTTGTTAACAGATCAAGTAATTTGGGGACTCTTATCTTTGGGTAACTATTTAATATAAACACCATTTGGGACATTCACAATTCTTTGTATCATATGGATTAGGATCATTTTATACAGGTGCTAGTACAGAAGAACACAAGCAGGTCAAAGAGGCCACTCTTTCAACTACTTGCTTTTCTTTCATTGAACTAGATCAGGGGTGTCAAAGTCGCAACGTCACATGACGTGTCGTGACATATCGCGACTTTTTTTCCATTGCCAGCAATGGGGTGGGCACGGTTTCACCATGACGTATCCAGCCCGTGGGTCAGCAGTTTGACACCCCTGAACTAGATGATGNACGGCACCCTGAGGAGACCCACCCTGTGGGAGCGTACAGGCCGATGGGAGGTAATCTGTGGCAGAAGGCGGTCTCGAAGGTATCCCGGTCCGCTGCCATGGAGCGCCTTAAAGATGATAGTCAGCACCTTGAAGCGCACCCGGAAGGCCACCGGCAGCCAATGCAGCTCGCGCAGCAGCGGTGTTACGTGGGAGCGACGGGTCCCTCCCAACACCGCCCGCGCGGCCGCATTTTGGACTAGCTGGAGCCTCCGGGTGCTCTTCAAGGGAAGCCCCATGTAGAGAGCATTACAGTAGTCCAGGCGGGAGGTGACCAGAGCAAAAATGTACCATTTTATAAAAATCTTCTGTTTTTGCAATTTCTTCTTATATATTTTTTAAGTTTACTCATTTTTGCTTGCATTATAACATGCTTTGTGTAGTTTATGCATGTCCAGGCATGCACTCAGAGCATATTGCAGAACATTTATGCAACTGATATAGTTGGGCAGGCCTAGGTATGCTTAGTCTGGGTAGATGTGCTTCATGGAAGGGTTATAGAAGCAGATGCTAATCATTTCATTGATATCAGTTTCCATATATTTTGATGTGATTGTTTAAAGGCACAGCAGTGTCTATATACATGTAATTTACATAACCTGCTGGCTCCCTCTCTATGGATCCCCATGGAGATCAGATTGGTCCCCACTTTGACATTCTATCACAAGGCCCTGAAGACCTAGTTTTACAATGGGCCAGGCGACCCCAAAGTTGGATGGCTCATTTTATTGTTCTTGCCAGGGGAGTGGGAGAGGGGGTTATTCCTTTTTTATAGTTTTTGTATTTGGGCTTTTATTCTTTTAAGCCATCCAAAGTCACTGAAATAAATTTTTCATAAATAAATAAGTAAGTACATAAGTAAGTAAGTAAGTAAGTAAGTAAGTAAGTAAGTAAGTAATAAATAAATAAATAAATAAATAAATAAATAAATAAATAAAGTATGCCAATAATAGATTTGCTATAGAATAATTGGTGACAGCAGAAATGTCTTATCAATATTGGAACAGCTTCATTTGTGGTGAGCTTAAGCCTCAAAGGCGCACCGTGACTGGATTGTTAAGAAAGCATATGAACTGTACATTTGGTTGTAAGACTGGTGATCAAGACAAAGCCTGGGCTTCTCACATTTATTGTGCAAGATTGCTGTTGATCCTGAGCTTGGCTCAGATGAACTTGGAAGTCAATGCCATCTGCTGTCCTCATGATATGGAGAAAATAGAATGATCATGTGACAGATTGTTATTTCTGTCTGATTAATGTTACTGGGTTCTCTACTAAAAATAAGAGTTCAATTAAATAGCCCAATTTGCTTTCAGCAATAAGACCAGTGCCACATGATGACAATCTGCCAATACTGCAGCCACCAAAGAATGGAGCTTAGATGAAAGAAATGAAGGTGCTGCAGCTTACCAGTCAGGACAATGATCCAGATTTTAAACTGTGTAATGTGTCGTGAGCCTCATCTCATAACGCAATCAAAATTAAATGACCTGGTCAGGGACTTAGGTTTGCCAAAATCAGAAGCAGAATTACTTTCAAGATTGCAAAGATGGGTGTTTGCTATCATTGAGTATGAAAATTTCTGTCTTTTGAAGCTGCCAAGATGATTTAACAAATTATTTGTACAGGTTGACAACCTTATTTTCTCTACTGAGATTGATGGTTTGATGTTATTATTTATTAAATTTTTATGATGCCCATATCCCCTACAAATGACTCTGGGCGGTTGTTCACGCATGGTGGACTAGAATGGCTTCTTTTTATTGATTTATCTGTTTTAAGCCTCAAAGCTGTCTTGTTACACAACTGCAATGTACACCCTTCAGTGCCCATTGGTTATTCTGCACACATGAAAGAAACATATGAAAACAAGGAACTGCTGTTAAAGCACTTCCAGTATAGCAAATACAACTGGAATATCTGTGGAGATCTAAAAGTAGTGGGTCTTTAAAAATTAAACACTTTTTGAATATGGTTGAAGAAATAGAAAGATTTTAGTTTAAGAGGGATGAACCCCCCAAGTAAAATAGTATTTTTTTTCTTTTCTCTTTTTTCTTTTGTTTTTTGATATGAGAAATATAAAAATGTTTGGGATTGTCAATATAAAGGAAATGTTTTAGATATTTAAGTGTAACTGATTTTTAAAAAATTCCAATGGATAACTTAAAAAATGTTTTGAATAGCGTTAAAAGATTAGATGATTGGATTTATTAAATGGAACATTTAAAGATTAAACATAGGTTTAATTATGGGTAAAAAGAACAGAAAAAATGGAAATAAGTGTATACTAGTTTAAGAGGGATATGTATTTTAAGTACTATGTTATTTTCTTATTTTTCTCTCCCTTTTTCTTTTTCTCTCTCTTGTCTTTTCTTTTTCTTTCTTTTTCTTTTGTGTCTTTTTTTTTACTTATTTTTTAAGACATGAAAATAGATTTAAATACTTTAAGATAATTAACTTTCGAAAAATTTTAACCAGTAAGAATGTTTTGAACATTGTAGGGAAAATAAATTTAAATAAAAATTGTAAACAGGATTCATGATGAAGCAACCAAGATGACCAGATAGAAAAGAGGCATGATATTCATGTAATTATTATTGGTAGAAATTTTAGAAAAATCTTTATATTTAATTGTTACCTATCAAACTAATAAGAATTGTATTAATTCAAGGTTGGCAAAGAGAATATTATTGGAAGAAGAGAAAATCAAGCAAAGCTATTATGTGGATTTTGGAATACAGAAACTGTTTGTTAATGATTACTTTGTAAATATAAGCCCAGACAACACACTGTTTACCAAATGTCAAGGTGTTTATGTTAAAAAATCAATAAAATATATTTTTTAAAAAATAAAAGTAGTGGCTCTGCTGCTTGGAATGCAGCTCATACATTTTAAAAAAGAGTCCAGAGAAGAACAACAAAGATGATAAGAGGTCTGGAGGCTAAACTATAGGATGAACATTTAAGAGAACTAGGTATATCTAGCCTACTGAAGAGAAAAATTAGGGGTGACATGATAGCTGCTTTCCAGTACTTGAGGGGCTAACACAGAGAAGAGGGGATTGACTTATTTTCCAAAGCCTTTGAGGGCAGGACAAGAAACAATGGGTGGAAGATTATCAAAGAGATATCCAACCTAGAACTAAGGAGAAATTTCCTGACAGTGAGAACAACCAATCATTGGGATGGCTTGCCACCAGAAGTTGTTGATGCTCCATCACTAGAGGTTTTGAAGAAGCGATTGAACAACCATTTGTCCAAAATGATATAGGGTCTCCTGCTCAAGCGGGGGGTTGGAAGACCTTCAAGGTCCCTTCCAATCCAGTTATTCTATGTTGTATTTCTATGTCACTTTATGGCATAATGTGTGGTTGAAGAATAGAGAATGCCTTTCACACTGAAATATAAATAAAGACATATGCACATTCAGACATACACCCATACATATTTATGCAGTTCCATTAATATAATGCCCCAGACCCTCTTAAACAAGTTGCACATTTAGCTTTATTTAAAGGAATATTTGTCAAATTTTACTTCAATTCATGAATGAGTTTAGAGTTGATAGACAGCAGTTTTGATTTACATAAAGAAAAATAAAGTGAAATCAAGCGGTGATTACTGATCATTGGCCAGTTCTTAAATATCTCCATGGTGGTAGATGGAGATGACATTATGTTCTCCCACGGCCATAGAAATGATTTAAAATAATAGATTCTTCGAAGTGAGTATAAGGTCTTTTCTGATACCTAACACAAAACCATTTCTGTCTTGCCCTCCTTTCTACACAGTGTTTCCCTGGAAATCCTCTTCCTGTTCATGTCACATTGCAATGTTTTCTGAATGCAAACAATATCAGACAAGGTATCCCAATCTATATCTGTGACATCTCTATTAGAGGAAAGGATATTCTATCCTCAAAGGAACAGAACCATCCATCTGCAGACCAGTCATACAATCCAGGGAGGTATGTTGTCTCCCTGAAGCAAAAATCAAAGATGTGGCTGAGAACCTAACCAAAATAATTAGTCCCAAGATTACTACCCCTTCCTCCTCCTCCACATTGGAATGAACAACACAACAAACAACCTGAGTGCAATAGTGAGGGACTACAAACAACTAGGCAACAAAGTTAAAAAGCTAGGAGCACAAGTAGTGTTCTCGTCAGTGTTCCCAATGAAAGGCCAATACTCATTGAGGGAAAAAAGAGTTTTAGAAATAAACCACTGGCTAAAGGGTTGGTGTCACCAAGAAAACTTTGGTTTCCTGGATTATGGACTGCATTTCGTACATGAGGGACTCTTGGCAAGGGACGGGCTCCACCTCATGAAAACAGGCAAAAATGTACTTGGAAAAAGACCGGCCCAACTCATCAGGAGGGCTTTAAACTAAAGCTGAGGGGGGAGAGTGACCAATCTCTAGAATCTCTAAAACCCAAAACCAAGCACAAATACCGAGAAAACAAATCAAACAATGAAGTTAGCAGTATTGACAAAAAAAGAAAAACTCAAACAACAATCAGGAGATACAGGAAACATATAAAATGCTTATATACAAATGCTCAAAGCTTGGGGAACAAACAGGGTGAACTAGAAGCAATAGTACACAAGGGAGGGTATGACATAGTTGGCATAACAGAAACCTGGTGGGACAAAACCCATGAATGGAATGGACTGATGGATGGATACAAATTGTTCAAAAGAAACAGGTCTACAAAAAGAGGAGGGGGAGTTGCACTATATGTAAGAGAACACTACATATCTGCAGAAATGCACATGATCCAAGACAAAATCTCTCCAGAATGTATATGGCTCAATATAAAAGAGAAAAAAAGTGACATTGCCATAGGGGTATATTACAGGCCACCCAACGAATCATAAGAAACAGATGAACTCTTTGCCAACTAGTTAACAAATGTATGCAGGAAGCATACCACAGTAGTAATGGGAGACTTCAACTATCCACATATCAACTGGGAGACAAACTCTGCAGTGAGCAGGAGATCAAACAAATTCCTAACCAAACTAGCTGACAACTTTGTCACCCAAAAGGTGGAGGAGGGAAAGGTGGAGGAGGGAAATAGAGAAGAAGTGATAGAGGGAATTGAAATTGCCGGAACCTTGGGTGAAAGTGACCATGTCATGCTGGAATTTCATATAATGCAAACACTAGCAATAGAAAACAATCCAACCAACATCCTAAACTTCAAATGAGCCGACTTTAACAAATTCATAGAAACCTAGGAAAGATCCCATGGATAAAATCATAAGGGGAATACAACCCAAGAAGCATGGGAAACCCTGAAAAATATGATCATAAAAGCCCATACCAGCACAATACCACTGAAAAAGAAAACAAGAAATCCAAGAAGAAACCAGCATGGCTGCACAAAGATGTCTCTAACAAACTAAAAGACAAAAAGGACAAATACAAAAAATGTAAAGAGGGGCACATAACCAGGCTGATTATCAGCAGACAGCCAGAACATGGAAAGAGGAAATCAGGAAAGCAAAGGCTCAGAACAAACAAAGACTCACAAAAGAAATAAAAGACAACAAAAAAAGTTTCTTCCAACATATTAACAATAAGAAAAGAGTCAAGGAAACTGTAGGCCCACTAAAGAGAGAAGATGGCAAGGAAATTACAGGCAACGGGGAGAAAGCAGAACTGCTTAAATCATACTTTGCATCAGTCTTCACACAAAAAGAAACCATAGCCCAACACACCAAAAAAAAAACACTGCAAAAGACATACTAGAAACACAAATCAAAATAAGCAAGAAAATAGTAAGAGAACACCTATGTAACCTTGATGAATATAAATCATTAGGATCCGACAGATTACATTCCAGAGTGCTGAAAGAGCTGGCAGATGTTATCTCAGAACCGTTGCACCACATCTTTCACAAATCCTGGGGCACCAGGGAAGTACTCGAGGATTGGAAAAGGGCTGATGTGGTTCCCATTGTCAAGAAAGAAAGAAAAACAGACCCAGGAAACTACAGACCAATCAATTTAACATCAATTCCTGCCTGGGCAGGGGGTTGGACTCAATGACCTCCAAGGTCCCTTCCAACTTTATTATTATTATTATTATTATTATTATTATTATTATTATTATTATTATTATTATTATTATTATTAAGATCCTAGAAAAGATAATCAAAAAACAGATCTGCAAACAAATAAAAGCAAACAAAGTCATAACTAGCAGCCAGCATGGGTTTGTTTAAAAAAGATCATGCCAAACCAATCTCATCTCATTCTTCGTAAAGTGACTAAACTAGTAGACCAATGAAATGCAGTGGACATAGTATACCTAGATTTCAGTAAGGCATTTGACACAGTAGACCACAACCTACTCCTTGGTAAGCTAGAAAAAGGTGGAATAGACAACATTGCCACCAGATGGATCTGTAGCTGGCTGACAAACCGTACTCAAAGAGTAGTTCTCAATGGCACTACATCCACATGGAGAGAAGTAAGCAGTGAGATACCACAAGGTTCCGTCTTAGGCCCAGTACTCTTCAATATCTTCATAAATGACTTAAACGAGGGAATTGAAGGGGAACTCATCATATTCGCAGATAATATCAAACTGTCAGGAGTAGCCAACACCCCAGAAGACAAACTCAGGATCCAAAAAGATCTTGACAAACTTGAACAATGGGCCCTATCCAACAAAATGAGTTTCAATGTGGAGAAAAGCAAAGTCTTACACTTAGGCAAGAAAAACCAAAGAATCCAGGAAACTACAGACCTATCAGCCTGACCTCAACACCTGGGAAGATTCTGGAAAAGATAGTCAAACAACAAATCAGCGAACACCTAGAGGCAAACCAAGTCAATACCAAAAGCCAACATGGGTTTGTCAAAAACAGATCATGCCAGACAAATCTTATCGCATTCTTTGACCAAGTCACAAAATTAGTGGACCAGATGAATGCTGTGGATATAATTTATTTGGACTTCAGTAAGGCATTTGATAAAGTAGATCACAACCTACTACTTGATAAGATAGAAAAATGTGGGTTAGACAGCATCACCACCAGATGGATTCGTAGCTGGCTGACCGGCCGTACTCAGCGCATAGTCCTCAATGGAACTGCATCTACATTGAGGGAAGTGAGTAGTGGGGTGCCCCAGGGCTCTGTTCTGGGCCCAGTGCTCTTCAACATCTTCATCAATGATGTGTATGAGGGAATAGATGGGAAACTCATCAAATTTGCAGATGACACCAAGTTGGCAGGAATAAGACTTAAGATACAGAAGAATCTTGAATACTGAGCGCTATCTAACAAAATGAAATTCAACAGTGAAAAAAGTAAGGTTCTACATTTAGGCAAGAAAAACCAAATGCACAGGTATAGTATAGGGGGTACCTTGCTCAATAGTAGTAACTGTGAGAGTCCTAGTGGACAATCACTTAAATATGAGCCAGCAGTGTGCTGCAGCTGCCAAAAAAGCCAACACAGTACTAGGCTGCATTAATAGAGGGATAGAATCAAGATCACGTGAAGTATTAATACCACTTTACAATGCCTTGGTAAGGCCACACTTGGAATACCACATTCAATTTTGGTCACCACGATGTAAAAAAGATGTTGAGACTCTAGAAAGAGTACAGAGAAGAACAACAAAGATGGTTACGAGACTGGAGGCTAAAACATACAAGGAACGGTTGCTGGAATTGGGTATGTCTAGTTTAATGAAGAGAAGGGCAAGGGGGGACATGATAGCGGTGTTCCAATATCTCAGGGGGTTGCCACAAAGAAGAGGGAGTCAGGCTATTCTCCAAAGCACCTGAAGGCAGGACAAGAAGCAACGGATGGAAACTAACCAAAGAGAGAAGCAACCTAGAACTAAGGAGAAACTTCCTGACAGTTAGAACAATTAACCAGTGGAACAACCTGCCTCCAGAAGCGGTGAATGCGCCAACACTGGAAGTTTTTAAGAAGAAACTGGACAGCCATTTGTCTGAAATGGTATAGGGTTTCCTGCCGGAACAGGAGGTTGGACTAGATGACCTCCGAGGTCCCTTCCAACTTTATCATTATTACTATTACTATTACTATTACTATTACTATTATTATTATTATTATTATTATTATTATTATTATTATTATTATTATTATTATTACTGTTATCATGTCACCCCTAATCCTTCTTTTTGTTAAACTATACATACACAATTACAGCAACCGTTATTTATATGCTTTAGCTTCCAGTGCCCTAATCATCCTTGTTGCTCTTCTCTGTACTCTTTCTAGTCTCAACAACCTTTTTACATTGTTGTGACCAAAACTGCATGCAGTATTCCAGGAATGATCTTACCAAGTCATTATAAAGTGGGATTAACCAGTGGTGGGATTCAAATATATGAACAACCGGTTTTCCGTGTGGATGCCACTTCCAGAAGTCCATTCTGGGCCTGGGCAACAAAAAATTAGCTACCGGTTCTGCCGAAGTGGTGCAAACTGGCTGAATCCCACCACAGAGATTAACCCTTCCTGTGATCCTGATTCTATCCCTCTGTTAATGCAGCCTAGGGCTGCTTTGGTTTTTTTGGTAGCTGCAGCACACTGTTATCTCATATTTAAATGATTATCTACTAGGACGCGAAGATCCCTTTCATAATTACTAATATTGAGCTAAGTACCAGCTATGAATTGGTTTTTCTTGCCTGAATGTAGAAACTTACTTTTTTTCACCATTGAATTTCATTTTATTATATAACACCCAATGTTCAAGTGGTGTCAAGATCCTTCTGTATCTTAAGCCTATCTTCTGGAGTGTTGGCTATTCCTGCCAGCTTGGTGTCATCCGCAAATTTGATCAGTTCCCCATCTATCCCCTCATCCAAATCATTGATGAAGATATTGAATAGAACTGGGCCTAAAACAGAGCCTTGTGATATGCCACTGCATACTTAACTCCATGTAGATGTTGTTCCTTTGAGGACGACATGTTACACGTCAGCCAGTTATAAATCCATCTGGTGATGATGCTGACACTTTTTTCTATCTTATCATGTAATAGGTTATGGTCTACTATATCAATTGCCTTAGTGAAGTCCAAGTAAACTATAACCACAGCATTTCTCTGGTCCACTAATTAACCAAGTAACTTAGTAATTACTAAATAACAAGTCTGTCACTACAATGGATAAATATTTACTTCGCTCAGCTAGCAGCTTCTAATTATGCTCCAGGAAAATGTTGAACAGCATATTTAATTTGGATCTGAAACTAGGTTTACTCCACAACTAAGGCATAATATTGTGAAGACATTAATAATAATAATAATAATAATAATAATAATAATAATAATAATAATAATAATAATAATAATAATAATAATTGTTAGATCGCGCAGGCAGTAAGACACGAGTCGAGTGACAGTCAGCTCTTGGTTTATTGGCAAGGCATAAAGTAAATCCGGACTGGCTCTCTGGGCCAGGGGAGCCCTCTTTTATGGGATTCCCCTGGCTTGTAATCACACAATTCCATTGGCTGGCAAGACCCTGTTGCTAGTTAGCCAACCAGCAACGGGCA
>NW_015388427.1:211780-230823 GCF_001527695.2 Protobothrops mucrosquamatus
CTGTTGCTAGTTAGCCAACCAGCAATGGGCATGAAACTGTATGCAGATGGAGAAGGGCAATCACCCTTAATGGGCGATCAATGGTGAAGGGCAATCACCCTTAATGGGCGATCAATGGTGAAAGGCAATCACCCTTAATGGGTGATCAGGATATGCATAGGGGATTAAGGGGGGGGGAATACAAAGAACACAACAATAATAATAATAATAATAATAATAATAACAACAACAACAATAATAATAACTGTTGGAAGGGACCCCAGGTCCTTGGTAAGAACTCGATAGGTAGACAAAATGCCAAATCCAGTCTGAACATCTGGCTGACTGTGCGATGATCCAGCCATAATAATAATACAGTTGGAAGGGACCTTGGAGGTCATCTAGTCTAACCCCCTGCTCAGGCAGGAAACCCTATACCATTTCGGACAAATGGCTGTTCAGTCTCTTCTTTAAAATTTGCAGTTTTGTAGCATTCACCGCTTCTGGAGGCAGGTTGTTCCATTGGTTAATTGTTCTAACTGTCAGGAAGTTTGTCCTTAGTTCTAGGTTGCTTCTCTCCTTGATTAGTTTCCATCCGTTGCTTCTTGTCCTGCCTTCAGGCGCTTTGGAGAATAGCTTGACTCCCTCTTCTTTTGTTTTAAGGTCACTAGGGGTATGGGGAAATGCCTTGTGTTTTATTGTGAAATCTTCTCTCTGACTCTATAACATCCATGGCAACTGATACTTCAGTGGCGTGCCAAGTAAGATAACATAAGGACCTTGTCCCAAGAGTTTTTTCCACACTTGGCACCCAGGAAGGCTTCTGAATTATGGAAAGGTATTTAAGAGAAAACCACAAAACCAGCCAGCAGCACCCTCTGCCATTTCCAATGGGAAGGACATTTAAAAGCAGCACCAGAGTATTTTGAGAAAAATTATTTCTCCAATTAAGAAAAATAGCAGAAGGGAATACCTAAGACAGATTTTTCTTACTAGCAGGACTCTCTAATCTGGTACTGTCACTTGGGATAAATACTAATCAACTTTTAGCTATTTGTTTCCTCCTGCTGCTCCAGATCATGTTCTCTCCTGTTCTTACAACCCATTGGTTAGCCAGTGGCCTAGGACCACCTCTTTGTTGGTCCAGATATTTCTGTTCTCCTAAACTTCCTTAGTCATTTGAAAATAAATGTCAGGTTTGGAGGGAGCAGAGAGAGAGCCATCAATTTGTTGAATAGAAAGAATTTAGTCTTGCAATTAAACAATGAACTTATTAGAGTGGTTGCAGCAGAAGATGATCAGCAAGGCTGGGCAAGGCTTCCTAAATGAAACTTTGATTGTATAATATGCTGGCTCATATTTAAGTGATCATTCACTAGGACTCCAAGTTCCCTCTCACAGGTTTTTGAGCCATGTTTTGCCTAACTTGTACTTTTACCTTTGGTTTTTCCTGCCTAGGTGTAAAACCTTGCTTTTCTCCACATTAAATATCATTTTGTTGGATAGGGCACATTGTTCAAGTCTGTCAAGATCTTTTTGGATCCTGAGCTTGTCTTCTGGGGAGTTGGTTATTCTTGACAGCTTAGTGTCATCTGCAAATTTTATGAGTTCCCCTTCTATTGTCTCATCTAAGTTCTTTATGAAGATATTGAAAACTACTGGGCCTAAGACAGAACCTTGTGGTACCCCACTGCTTACTTCCCTCCATGTAGATATAATACCATTAAGGACTACTCATTGAGTACGGTTTGTCAGCCAGTTACAAATCCATCTGGTGGTGATGCTGTCTATCCCACATTTTTCTAGTTTACCAAGAAGTAGGTTATGGCCTACATTGTCAAATACCTTGCTGAAGTCTAAGTATAGTATGTCCACCGCATTTTGCTAGTCTACTAATTTAGTCACTTTGTCAATGAATGAAATAAGATTTATTTGGCATGATCTGTTTTTAACAAACCCTTGCTGGCTACTAGTTATAACTTTATTTGTAGCTTGCCAGGTATTAATGTTAGACTGATTGGTCTGTAGTTTCCTGAGTCTGTTTTTTCCCCTTTTTTGAAGATGGATACCACATCAGCTCTTTTCCAATCCTCTGGTAGCTCCGAGATTTTTTAAAGATATGATACAATGGTTCTGAGATAACATCTGCCAGCTCCTTCAGAAGTCTGGGATGTAATCCATTATGTCCTGGTAATTAATATTCATCAAGGTCAGATAGGTATTCTCTTACGATTTTGTTGCTTATTTTAATTTTAATTTTTAGTCTGTCTTTTACAGTTATGTTTTTGATAGGTTGGGCTATAGTTTCTTTTTGTGTGAAGACTGATGCAAAGAATGAGTTAAGCAGCTCTACTTTCTCTCTACTACCAGTTAGTTCCTTGCCATCTTTTCTCTTTAGTGGACCGACTGTTTCCTTGACTTTATCTTTGTTATTTAAATGTTTAAAGAAACTTCTTTTTATTAACTTTGACTTTTGTTGCAAGTCTTTGTTCATTCTGAGCTAATGCTTTCCTGACTTCATCTTTGCAGATTTGTGCTATCTGCTGATATTCTGCCTTAGTTATGTGTCCCTCTTTCCATTAAACTTTTTGTCTTTCAGTTTATCATAAAGATCTTTGTGCAACCATGCTGGTTTCTTCTTGGATTTGTTGTTTTTTCTTTTTTAATGGTATTGTGTTGGACTGGGCTTTTATGATTACATTTTTTGGTGTTTTCCATTCTTCTGAGTTTTTTCCCCTTTTAGGATTTTTATCCATGAAATTTTGCTTAGGGTCTCTCTGAATTTGTTAAAATCAGCTCTTTTAAAGTTTAAGACACTGGTTGGATTATATTATATTTCTTATGTTTGTATTATATTGAATTCCAGTATGATGTGGTCACTCTCACCCAAGATTCCAGCAATTTCAATTCCCTCTATTTTCTCTATTAGGAAGAATTAGGTGTAGTACAATTTTCCTTTAGTTCCCTCCTCTACCTTTTGGATGACAAAGTTGTCAGCTAAGTTGATTAGGAATCTGTTCTATCTCCCACTTGCTGCAGAGTTTGTCTCCCAGTTGATATCAGGGTAGTTAAAGTTTCCCATTACTACTGCGGTATGTTTCCTACATACATTTGTTAACTGATTAGCAAAGAGTTTATCTATTTCTTCTACTTGGTTGGGTGGCCTGTAGCATATGCCTACAGCAATGTCGTTCTTTTTTCCTTTTATATTGACCCTTATGGATTCTAGGAGGTTTTCATGCTTGGTTTTGTGTATTTCTGTAGAGATGTAGTAATCTTTTATATTATTATTATTATTATTATTATTATTATTATTATTATTATTATTATTATTATTATTATTATTATTATTATTATTATTATTATTATATAACAACAACAACAGAGTTGGAAGGGACCTTGGAGGTCTTATAGTCCAACCCTCTGCTCAGGCAGGAAACCCTATACCCAGTGCTTTTTCTGTCATAGAACGCACCGGAACAGCATTCCGGCACCATTTTTTGAAGGGAAGAACTGGCTCCTTCTAAGCTGCCAGCATGAGTAAAGCTCTGGCTTGGTGAAAGGAAGCTGCCCGGGGAAATCGGGGGGCATTGAAGGTCGACCCAGAAACACTTCCATGGCCCTGAAAGCAGGCCCTCTTCTCTGCCTTGGTTCACGGAGCTCCCCCACCCCCGCTGCTTGTCCTCACCCCCATGTTGGCCACCAGGGACCAGGACTGACTCTTGGAGCGAATCTCTTCAAGGGACCAGGTGCACTCCCAAAGCAGCAGCACCATTGCCGCCTTGGTCACTCTGGCTCCGGAAGAAGCCTCTACGTCATCAGAGGCAGAGGAGGATGAGGTGGCAGAAGACATGCCGGCTCCGAACAAGCGCCCTCTCAAAAGCTGCAGCAATGGCATCCATCAGCTGATGCTGTTCACATGATCTGCACCTCAGAAGCTCCCTAAAGCTGTCCTCCCCCCCACTCCATAAAGGGCTTTTGACTGGACCCAGAGCTGTGCGTGAGTTCCGGCACCTTTTTTTTTTTTTTTTTTTAAAAAGCACTATACCAAAAAATGCCTATACCATTTCAGACAAATGGTTGTCCAGTCTCTTGTTAAAAACTTCTAGTGTTACAGCATTCACAACTTCTGGAGGCAGGTTGTTCCACTGATTAATTGTTGTAGCTGTCAGAAAATTTCTCCTTAGTTCTAGGTTGCTTCTCTCTTTGATTATTTTCCATTCATTGCTTCTTGTCCTGCCTTCAGGCGCTTTGGAGAATAGCTTGACTCCCTCTTCTTTGTGGCAACCCCTGAGATATTGGAACACTGCTATCATGTCCCCCCTCGTTCATCTCTTCTTTAAACTAGACATACCCAATTTCAGCAACCGTTTTAGCCTCCAGTCCCCTATATAATAGCCATTAACTCATATCTAAAGTTGGAATCAGAAGGATATAGTATAATGTTAGAACAATGAGAACATTTTAGTGTCAAGCTACAAAGATTCATTTCGTTAGGACTGCCATTTTGCTTCTAGCTTGCCTACAGTTGTGGGGGGAGGGGGAAGATTGGAATGCCCAGGTGGATTCTATCAGCGTGAGAACTGAAGGTCACCGGAGAGTTGTTTTGGTGAACAGAAATTGTCTTCTCACAACAAGTGCTTGAAAATTAATTCAACAATGTGACCTGGACTGTCAGAGAGGGGAGGGAAAGTTTTACTTTTTTAAATTATCTGTTTTCCACCATATTGCCAGAGTTAGATTTACTTCAATAGTACTGGTTTGATATGCCTAATAAAGTTTACACTAGAGATTGTTATGTCTTTGGTGTTTTGCTTTGTTGGGCTTTTCAGCCGGAAACTGACACTTAGACAAAAAGATCTAAAATTCTCCTTAAATTATAATTTAAAAGAAAAGTTTTAGAAGATGTTGTATCATTGGAATCTAACACCAGACAAATTGTCAAGAATGTATAAGGTACCTCAAATGAATGGTTGAAATGTAAATATAAAGAAGAACCATTTTACCACTTATAGTGAAAATTTGACAAAGCAAAGAAATATTGGAGTAGGATTCACATCTTAATACAGAAGATTCTTAATGTGAATATAAAGATAAAACCTGAGACTTTTCTCTTAAGCTTAGTGGTTAAAGAACTTGAAAAAAATGGAACTTTGATGTCATATATGCTGATGGCAGCAAGAATACTTTATGCACAAAAATGGCAGGATGCTTTCCCACAGTGATTCCCACAGTGAACGAATGGCTGCAAAATGGAGTTTTGATGGAGTTATCAGAGATGGCTAAATTGACTGCTTTGATTAAAGAAAAGAACACAATCAATCTATTTTCTACTTGATTAGATAAGTTTTTTATTGTGACTAAACTAGTAGACTAGCGAAACTCAATGGACATAGTATACTTAAACTTCAGTAAGGCATTTGACAAGGTAGACCACAACCTACTCCTTGGTAAACTAAGAAAAGGTGGGATAGACAACATCACTACAGATGGATTTGTAACTGGCTAACAAACTGTACTCAACAAGTAATCATCAATGGCACTACATCCACATGGAGAGAAGTAAGCAGTGGGGTACCACAAGGTTCTGTCATAGGACCAGTACTCTTCAATATCTTCATCAATGACTTAGATAAGAGAATAGAGGGAGAACTCATCAAATTTGCAGATGACACCAAACTAGCAGGAGTAGCCAACATTCCAGAAGACAAACACAGAATCCAAAAAGATCTTGACCAACTTGAACAATGGGCCCTATCCAATAAAATAAGTTTCAATGTGGAGAAAAGCAAAGTCTTACATTTAGGCAGGAAATGTAAGGCACAAATACAGATTGGGCGAGACCTGGCTCAAAAATAGTAACTGTGAGAGAGACCTTGGAGTCTTAGTGGACTTGACTATGAGCCAGCAGTGTGCAGCAGCAACCAAAAAAGCTAACACAATCCTGGGTTGTATAAACAGAGGCATAGAATCAAGATCACAAGAAGTACTATTACCACTTTATAAAGCCCTAGTAAGATCACACCTAGAATACTGCAGCCAATTTTGTTCACCATACCACAAAAAAGATGTTGAGAGTTTGGAAAAAATTTAAAGAAGAGGAACTAAGATGATCAGGGTCCTGGAGACTAAAACATGCAAAGAACGGCTACAGGATTTGGGTCTGCCTAGTCTAAGGAAAAGAAGAAATAGGGGAGACATGATAGCAGTGTTCCAGTATCTAAGGTCTGCCACAAGGCAGAGGGGGCCAGGTTGTTCACCAAAGCACCAGATGGAAGGACGAGAAACAACAGTTGGAAACTGACCAAAGAGAGAAGCAACCTGGAATTAAGGAGAAACTTCCCGACAGTGAGGACAATTAACCACTGGAACAGCTTACCACCAGAAATCTTGGGTGCTCCATCACTAGAGATTTTTAAGAAGAGTCTAGACATCCACCTGTCTGAGACATTATAGGTTCTCCTGCTTGAGCAGGGGGCTGGACTACAAGACATCCAAGGTCCCTTCCAGCTCAATTCTATTCTATATTATTATATAAAAGTAAAAAGTTGGGGTTTTACCTTACTACCTTATTCTACTGTACCAACAAGAGTTGGAAGTCAATAGTTTTCTTTTTCTTTTCCTCTTTCCCCTACCCTTTTTTATTTCCTTTTTCTTCATTATTTTCCTCTTATTTTTATTTTTATTTCTACTTCTGTATCTGAATCACAGAAAGATAGAAGGAAAGAGAGGACATCCATTTTCAATACAAATGGATTCAGTGACATTCCTAATAATGCACCATTGATAGAGCTAAGTTCTATATTAGGCAAAAATTGTTATCAAGAAAATCTATCTATATGGACACTAAATTAGATACTAACTTGATGACACATAATTAATCAATCAGGATGATCAGTATATGATGGCCCTGCCTGCAGCCAAGAAATGTGGTGCAAATATGCCACAGGAGACACAGTGGATAGCCACTTCACTCTGGAAGGAGAAAGGAGAGTAGCTATGAAGAAATTTCAAATTCATCTTTTAGCTATGTTATGTCCACAAACAGTTATTCAAGGTTACTCAAGGACTATCATTATCGTAGGAAGCTGGCAACTGCAGGCACTCAGCCGAAGCCACCCCCCCTTTGCCCTGGGAGGGAGAGGAGATTTCGACAGCTTGATCTAGACATACCCAGTGCGATCTCTCTCACCCTCTCCATGGGGTTTTTTTTTTTTGCTTGGTGGCAGTGGCAGGTGCACTCTTGTTCTGAGGGGCAGGAGACAGGCATTCAGCAGCCTGGTGGCCCTGCTGGCCACACCTGAAGCACTTAATGGAAGCCCAGGTGGGTGCTCCATGGGCACTGGCTGCAGGAGCAGTCGATGGACATCATCCCAACAGGCGCCTCTCTGACCTTCCCTTGGCTTCTGTTCAGTGGTGCTGGGTCTCTTGCAATGGGCCAACTCAATATCCAGGATCACGGACATGTAGTACCATTCATTGAGTTCATCAGGAATCCCTTGATAGGTGCACACCTGGAATAGGTCATGCTCTAGCCCCTCTTTGAAACAGTAGATTAGCGATCGTTCTGGCCACTGTCGGATTCTACCAGCAACTTTTGGGAATTCCTGAATGTATTCTTTAGCTGGGTGACCCCTCTGCCTCAGGCTGTGGATTTCTATCTCAGCCTACAGGGCTTGGGGTTCATCTTCAAATCTGGCTCTCAGCTGGTCCATGAATAGATTTATGTCCCACAGATCTGGCACTTGCTCATCATGGAGGCTAGTCACCCACTCAGCTGCTTCCCACACTGCTGCCCCAGCGCGTTCACCATCACAGAGTCTTCAGGGTACGCGTGGGCATAGCGATCTAGGGGAACTCACTCCTGGTTCAGGAAAAAGGGTAATTGGGCTTTGATGAGGGGATTGGAGCGATGGCGACACCCTAGCGTTCCCTCTAGCCAAAATCACATACCGTTCGACCAGGATCACTTCCTTGATATCAAGCCGATTAAACTTCTCCCTCAGACTCTCGACTGAATGCCATGGAGTGCTGTCAAGTACTTCCATTCCCCGAACTCATCTCATCCTGCTGGCCTCTTCACCTTTCCCTTCGGCATAGGTGACAGAGGACTACGGGATGAAATCAGTAGGAACTCAGCTTCGGCCACCTTAGGAGTGCTCCTGTGCTGGGGGGCTGCCCCTGCCTGACAGAGGTCCCTGAGGGTCATAGTTCCTTCCTGCAGCATCAACTTCTTGGGATGGGTCACATGGATCTTCAGCTGAGCCTCTGTCACCGGCATTCCACTTCCCACCTGAACAGTAGCCTGCACTGAGGTTTGCAGCCAACTCTTCCTTTTTCTCCATCTCAGAATCTTCCCTGAATCTTTGCCATCTTCCCAAAGGCAGTGGGTAGGCAACTGGGGCTCAGGATCCCGAAATAAAAAGGTTTTAGGAGATTTGGTTTAATGTCAAGGTTGCGACTGATGGAACTGAATAAATCAGAACTCAGAGGCACAAGATTTCCTCAAAGAACATGTTTATTGGATATATAATGTCAGCATGGTCAAATGTAAAACCAAATCTAAAATCCCTCCCCCAAGGATTCAGAGTAATTCAGTATAATAATTCCCACCACCCTATTTAGCTATAAATCACATTCTCCAATAGAAATACTTGGCAGGCTTTCTGACAAAACGTCTCTTATTCTCCCTTATTGTGTGAGAATGACCTTGGTTCCCAAGGGATCTACTCATGTTTAGACTAGCAGAAATACCTCATTCCCCCTCCCTTTCTTGTGGCAACCTAACAACAAAGATGGCTGCAGCCAGGTTCATTGTAGAGTTGACAATCAGATTTAAATAGCTTTGAGAGATCTTTGGA
Organism: Protobothrops mucrosquamatus; assembly: GCF_001527695.2. Classification (NCBI taxonomy): domain Eukaryota; kingdom Metazoa; phylum Chordata; class Lepidosauria; order Squamata; family Viperidae; genus Protobothrops; species Protobothrops mucrosquamatus. Next base: position 220,621 of record NW_015388427.1, read on the forward strand.
GGAGGAATCAAGTACAGTGTAAAATTGACCTTTTCTCTGGCAGAGAAGCATCACAACTTCTTCTCACTACTGCAGAGAGACAATAGAAGGTGATAACTTGGTTGATTTAAAAATGTCTTTGAGGGATTAGATGATGGAAGTAGTATGTGTGAAAATGTCCTCATGATACTTTGCACTAATTTCCATCTTTTGAATGATAAAAGATCAAGATAATAAAAATGCTAAAAGCACAAACGTACTTCTTGAATTAACTTTATCTATTACCTATATAATATCAGTAAAATTACCAAGCCAGAATCCCAAGAATTGATTGCCAATACTAAAAAATCTGACTCAGCAGTAGAATTTATGGAATCATGAGGCTCAGTACTGAAGAAAAATGTCCAAACATTATGGCATGTTATATCATAGGTTTATTTTTCATGTGACAAGTTAACTGAGATAAATGAACCCAAAGAGTTCCTTCTCCCAAGCCTAACCATTAGTTCCATATAACAAAATGCCATAAGCATGAATAATAAATAAAACCCCTGGTCAATTTAAATGCTTTTCTAACAACTGCTGAACAATATCAACTTCTTCACACAGAAATTTAGGCAGTTTCTTTTCAAACAGTGTTTCTCAATTATTTCTAAACCTAAAAGTCAGCACGAATCCCCATTTATTTTATTTTATTATTCTTTACTTTACTTAACTTGATTAAGTAAGGTAACTTACTTAATGTACAAATACGAAGTCAGTTTGTATCTGAGGTTTCCTCATTATCCTTGTTGCACACGCATTACACAAGTTAATTGACCATTTCTTGGGTAATACAAGAATTCAACATTATTTTGAGACTTCAAGGAACTTTTAGACATGCAGTTGGCTTCCACAATTTCTTCATCAACCGCTTCATGTGAGCAAAGAACCACATTATTAAATATTGACTTCCTTTCTTTCCACAGCTGCCAATTTTACCATTTTCAGTCTCACTGATCTGCTACTATTTAGTGTACCTGTGGTTAATTGACTTGGGATTTATCATGTTCATCTTTCAAGAGGGTCTGGAGACAGGTTGTTCCACTGATGAATTGTTCTAACTCTCAGAACATTTGTCCTTAGTTCTAGTTGCTTCTCTCTTTGGTTAGTTTAGATCCAATTCTTCTTGTCCTGCCTTCAGGTACTTTGGAGAATAGCTTGACTCCCTCTTCTTTGTGGCAACCCCTGAGATATTGGAACACTGCTATCATGTCACCCCTCACCCTTCTCTTCATTAGACTAGACATACCCAATTCCAGCAACTGTTCCTTATATGTTTTTGCCTCCAGTCCCCTGATCATCTTTGTTGCTCTTCTCTGTACTCTTTCTAGAGTCTCAACATTTTTTTTTACATCGTGATGACCAAAATTGGATGCAGTATTTCAAGTATGGCCTTACCAAGGCATTGTAAAGTGGCATTAACACTTCACGTGATCTTGATTCTATCCCTCTGTCAATGCAGCTTAGCACTGTGTTGGCTTTTTTGGCAGCTGCAGCACACTGCTGGCTCATATTTAAGTGATTGTCCACTAGAACTCCAAGATCCCTCTCACAATTGCTACTATTGAGCAAAGTACTGATGGGCTGGATGTCAAAACAAAGCAAGATTAGTCATACACTTCAAAAGAGACCAGGAAGCCTGTAACTGGGGAGTTTGCCTGGTAAGAACAAAGAATGCTTATTCACAGGAAATATGCATGTGTAAAGCTTGTAACAATTTTGGCTGATTAGAGAGCTGATAAAAGTAATGAAGAGTTAGGCATTTTGCAGACTCAGCTAAAAGTTAGGAATAGGGATGGCATGGAGCAAATAGGATGTGTATTAGATAACTCCTGAAGCATTCATTAGCCAAGGCTTAGGAATAGGGACTGCTAGAGACCAATAGAATAATTGTTATATTATTATTGAAATGTTTATTAGATGATATTTCTTATATATCCCATCTTATCCCACCTTCTACTTTAGAGAAAATGTATAAAATTTTATTAATTCTGTGGTTCGAGGTTCCTTGGCATTTTGGCCAGGATCCCTTTTCTTGGAGCGCTTCAATAAAAGACAACAAAACCTGACCGTCTGGTGTTCTTCATTGGCCTCAGCACCAGGCTCAGACCTGAATTGGGGACAACAATTTGGGGGCTCGTGCCAGGAATCCATGCCTGGATTCAATTGGAAGACACCAACGATCACTGGAGGAGGGCCCCCAGATGGGTAAGATCAGTGGCTGAAAAGTGTGTGATTGCTCTGCAATAAACCTTCCCAGTCAGTGACCAAGACTGTGTGTTTCTGCATTGTCAGCACACTCAGGACCCATGAGTCTTTAGACTATGAGTGGGTATCTTGAAAAGCAAGGGGCATGCAGAGATCCGCGTGTCTCATCGATGCATAGAGTGGATAGAGTGAATGCAATGAGCCACTGTCTAAATGAAGATCTGGCCCCAGTAAAATCCTTGGTGATTTCTTAATTGAACTCAAAGGCTGAAGCCCCGAAGAAACTGAGGAGCAGGAACAACCACCGGCAAAAGAAAAGAAAAGGACAGGATTTAGGAAGACAGGTAAGGACTGAACAGGAGACATCCCAGGGGATTAGGGGCATCCACCTGAGATCTATCTTTGAAATGGGAAACTGACAGCAAAAAGGCCTCCAATCGAGGGGTGCCAAAAGGGAAGCTGCCCAAAGACATGCTGGTGGGTTGTATTTTGGCTAATTTTGAGATATTATGGGAATAGATATAGAGATTAAAGGCAACCTTTTCTCATTATTGTATGTCTGTCTGGCCTCAAATTCCCTTGGGCAATCCAGGCGACTTTTGGCCGGCCTCAGGGACCTCATAATATAGGACTTATTGAGCAATTAAAGGCAATTTTGGAGAAACAAAAGAGACAGACAGAGATACAATATTTGAGTTTATTTGTGAAACTTATTAATAGTCCATTTTTGTTAGAGGAGTGTGGAGATAGTGTATATGTGTGTCTGCCTAAATTATAATAATAGTGATTAGTTTGCCTAGAGAAAGCATGAAATGAACTATCTGTTTGTGAAATTGTTTATGCAAGCAGTCTGAATGGAGGATAAATGTGTGAATATGCTGATGTGTAACCCTCAGGCTGTGAAAGGTATAGTGAGTTACAGATTTGTTTATTTTTTTATTGTGAGGTAAGAGGGCAATAGCAAGTGTTTGCAAGGAAATGAGACAAAGAAATGAGAACGGTCCCACAGAGGATATGGGTGAGAAATTCATGGGAAAATGCATGTGAAAAAGGGAGAGAAAGAGAGATAAAAGGATGAGAGTCCTGGGGATTTTCTTGAAAGAATATACCAGGCTTTCAGGCAATACACTGATTTAGATCCTGATGCTCCAGACAATCAGAAAATGATAAACATGATTTTTATAGGGCAGTCAGCAGAAGATATTAGGAGAAAGTTACAGAAAGTAGAAGGAGATCCAGGGAAAGGTGTTTCAGAATTGGTTGAGATGGCTTATAAAGTTTTTACTAACAGAGGGCAAGAAGAGAATAAGAAAGAAATCCAGAAGGCTCACCAAAACACTATCTTTCTAGCAGATGCCCTTAGGCAGGAAAAGGGGGGAGGAAGGGGACTACAATCCGGAAGAGGATGGCAAGGAGGGGGAGTTCGGGGAGTCCCAAGCAGCAGAGGGCGTGGAAGAGGAAGGGTCCCCTTGGACTTTACCCAACCAATGTGCTATATGCAGAAAGGAAGGACATTGGAAGAATGAATGCCCGATGGCTACAGCCATGCGAGCAGAAGAAACAGAATGAAGAGGCCAGGGGCAAGGAGCTATTGCTCCCCAACCCCCCCCAAACCCTGGTAGAAGTCCAAATTAGGGAGTCTAAACAAAAGATGTTAATAGATTGGATTATAAAATCTTGCTTGATAGAAAGACTATTTATAAACACATGAAAGAGATGGATGAAGACCAGGAAAAGATTCTTTCCATGTTGAAAGCAATACATGAAACCATTTTTAGCTTGTGATAAAATAAGACTTAACATAAAAGATCGAGAAGCCAGCTTAGATACACAAACCCAAACTTTGACTACAACCAAAGAATCTACAATGCAGAAGATAACAGAAGAAGTGGGACAATCAAATATTAAGACAGAGGACTCAATTGACCAACAAATACAGCTGATGGAAAATCCAGACAAGGAAGTGACAACACTAAAAATGGAAATGACTTTCTATATAAACCAGAAGAAATTTGAAAAAGAAGAACAGATTGAATGGAAGACAAACATATCAGGCCAAGCATGGGGAATTGGAACAACAGGGAGACAACCTAACGACTACAAATGGGCTAATCCTTCAAAAAAAATGGCAATTAAGTGGTCTCCTTTATTTCAAATAACATATATAATAATAGAGGGAGATATGTTTGACGATCTAAAAGCACTAAAAGCCTAGTTGGCAAAGGAAGAAAGCCATAATAAGGTTGAAGAAAATTGGGGCTTTGACTTATTAGAGGGGATTACATATTATTAATTAAAGGGTTAAAGGGAGATGTTGAGATAAGGGGAAATCTGGTCATTAGATTTAAAATACTTGGAAATTAGTTGAAAATAAGGACTCTATTTCTTTAATATCTGAAAATTAGACTTAAAAGGAAAAAGAAAATTAATTATTATGAATATGTTTGATTTATTGATTAACCCAGATAATGGCTTTGATTTATTAAAGGGGATATTGTATATTAAGTAGATGATTTAATATGGTGGCAAATAGATAACTTTTAGGAAATAGAACAAGATTATATTCAAATAGATAAAATGTGTATTTTGGATATTAGATTTTGCTATGAATTGAGATAAGGGAAATTTTGGTTATCTAAGGTTTGAAAATTATAAATATTAAAGGTTAAATTGGAATATTGATGAGAATTTAAAAATTGGGTAAAAATTAATAATAGGATATGGAGTGTCTATGAAGATTGAATGTAACTAAGATACATATAAGCTAAAAAATTATTATTAAATATAATAATGATGTTTTTATTAAGTTGTTATAATAAGAATTGTACTAGCTTGAATATGAGATAGTAAATGTTAAGGGAAAAAGAGAAGAAATATTGGATGTTGTAACCTGATATTTGTACTAAAGATTTTGTTATCGAACTATTGATACCCAGTCACCATGTTGCTTTTTAAATACTTAAATGTAAAATTGGAAAATTAATATTTTTTTTAAAAAAAAGAAAGCAAAGGTAAATGCATGAATGGACATGGAGTGATATAACAGGGGCTTGTCCAATCAGGCTAAAAATGCTTGTGGTAATGCTTGTGTTATCTCTCAACCCATCATACCCACATTACATCAATCACTTCACCCGTCTCTGGCTGTTTCCTGCAGATCAGAGCTCCAAACTCAATTCAAGCATGGTTGAGGGCAAAATCCCATGTTTGTTTCTTCATTCCCTTTTTCTTTCTCTGTTCTTTTCTTTTTTCCCCCTGAAAATCTCTATTTGTTTTCTCCTCTAAGACAGTCCAGGGACCCACCATCCTGGGGCAATAGAAGGTATTTGAACCCTGCCAACACAGGCAGTCCTTATATATGGAAGAGGTCCATTCCCTCTTCATCACTAGAACTGACAGCAGCAATAGAGAAATAACATGCTACCCCAGCAAAAAAAGCCGACCCTTATCTAAGGGAAAGGTAGCAAGAACAAAAATTGATGGCAATCAACAATGGAACATATCATCACAGCAAAGAAGCTGACACTTATGGGGAAGGTAGCATTTGACACATAATCAGAAGGCAATCACATATCAGCAATGTAGACATGGATACAGACAAAGGTTCAAATATTACACAGAACAATAAACACATTGAAACAAAATGAGTGACACCACACCCATAAGCATTGGGAGAAAAGCAGACAAAATGTACTCATTGGGATAACTGGATGTACAATAGGTCTACCCTGGGAGTGTGCCACAAAGGATTCCTTCTGCCACCAGGAACCTTTTCTTCCCCCAATGTAGAGAACACAGAACCCAATGGAAGAAAATATGGAGAAAAACAGGAATGGAACTCCGTCCTAGGAGTGCCACAAGAGAGACCTTCCTCCATCGACATAGAGATCACAGTCCCCACAACAAAACCCTTTAAGAGCAGGCATGTAATAACAACAAAAACTATCAAAAGTAATCACATGAAACAAAAACAAAAAAAGCAACTGCAACACAATATTTCCTAAGCAACACTTTCAAGCCCAGCTGAAGGCTATTTCGCAACCTGAAAGCTGTCAGCTGGAAATAAAGCCACACAAGACAAATGCTTTTCAGGGCCAGGGGAGCCATTAAAATAGGCACAATCCCCATGGACAACCTCACATTCCATACAGCAGATATAGTACAACAGTCACACCAACATGTACAATCACTAAACTGGCACATCATCAAAATATCTATTCAACTTCAACTTCAACATGGAGTCGATAATGGCAAGAGGAAGAACCACTGCCAAGCATGAGGACACTGTTAACACCAGGGTACAACCCCACCTAAGGCGCTACCTCAATACTACAAGGGGATAATCAGTCCCCAGGAAAGTCAGCTCCCTTTCAAGTCCCAGCTATAGTAATTTCCACTGCCACTGCACTTGCCGGACTGTTTTGCCTAAGGGAACAACAATCTTACTCAATATAGCTCGCCCCAAAGCAAGTCCAGTAGTGACCCTTCCCTTGCAGCCAAATCAGGAGGCGAGCTACTAACTAGCTAAACCACAACAACTTCCCTAACTAACCTACTAATGGGGTTGTTCTAAAAGAATACCCCTTTGCCTTACCTCTGATCCAAAGTGGAGTGTGGGTACATGGAGAGGGAGCACAAGCTGATTGCCTATAGTCCAAACATGGACTTGGTCAGGTGCTCCTGTGGAACTCAAGGCCTCTTTCAGCTTCATCCCTTCCCGGCCAACACACCAAGACTTTGGAAAAAGTGCAAAGAAGAGCAACTAAGATGATTAAGGGCCTGGAAACAAAAACATATGAAGAACAGTTGCAGGAATTGGTATGGCCAGTCTAGAGAAAAAAAAGACTAGGGGAGACCTCTGTAGTCTACAGAAATAGGCCCCCCCTCAAGGCAAACCTTGAGAGATGTGGCTGAATAACCACCTTTTCCACTCGTTGCCATAAATCTACTTCCTATCCATTGCCAACCATCACCCAATACTTGACTCCATGAAGGACTCTCTCTGCCTTTTCATTCAGCAAATCTTTGCATCTTGAACATTTAAACAGTTTCTAAATTATATTTCTGCATGTAGGACAGAAATTATTGAGTCTTTGAGTAGGCTTATTTTCTATTCTTCTTCTCATCCCGCACTCTTAGGATCCTTTTTCAGAGCAATTGTATTGCAGATGAGGAGAGAAAAAGATGGACTAGTCTAATACACCCTCAATGTTTTCCCTTTACTATAGCAGTTCTCTTGCAGTTGAATAAAAGAGTCAGTGGTTAGGATGACCTCCTGTTCTCTGCGACAGCCCCTCAAATATTGGAAGACTGCTATCATGTCACCCCCAGGTTCTTCTCTTTGTTAGATAGGACACACCAGTTTGCAACCATTCATCCTATGCTTTAGCCTCCAGCTCCCTAACTATCTTTGTTGTTCTTCTTTGCACCTTTCTAGAGTTTCAACATCTGTTTTCTATCATAGTAACCAAAACTAGATACAGTGTTCCAATTGTTTTCTTAGCAAAGCAGTATAAAACAGTACTAATAGTTCACGTGACCTTGAAAAACACCTCTGTTGATGCAACCTTGGATTTTTGGCAGCTGCAGCACATTGCTGGCTCATATGTAAATGGATGTCCACTAGGAATCCTAGATCCCTCTCACATTTACTGCTGTTGAGCCACGTATCGCCTACTCTATACCTGTGTATTTGGTTTTTCTGGCCTAAGTGCAAAACCATATTTTTCTTACCAGTGAAGAAAAACAAAGTTTAGCAATAAGTAACAAAAATTATGGCCCCATGAAATCCTTTGTGGCTGAAGTAGCAGGAAGCATCTAATATGAAGACTTCCCCCAAATGGAGACGAAACATTTGTAGCCAAATCTCCAAGCTCGGAGATCAAACCAACAGCCTAACTACCAACCTGAGCTACTAATATTCAAACATATCTCAAGCATCTAATATACCCAACACTCACATAACACACTGCTTTTTGAACCCAGCTTTCCTTCTCGATTTCAGTTTACTATGTCCCATAGGACTCCTGATAACTCTAGAATACAAATAAGAATGCAGCAATATTTCCAACCCAATATTCTCTTTTTTAATGGAAATAGGAATCACCCGGATAAGGGAGACTGCTACTGTTTGATCGCGCAGGCAGTAAGACACGAGTCGAGTGACAGTCAGCTCTTGGTTTATTGGCAAGGCATAAAGTAAATCCGGACTGACTCTCTGGGCCAGGGGAGCCCTCTTTTATGGGATTCCCCTGGCTTGTAATCACACAATTCCATTGGCTAGCAAGACCCTGTTGCTAGTTAGCCAACCAGCAACGGGCATGAAACTGTATGCAGATGGAGAAGGGCAATCACCCTTAATGGGCGATCAATGGTGAAGGGCAATCACCCTTAATGGGCGATCAATGGTGAAAGGCAATCACCCTTAATGGGTGATCAGGATATGCATAAGGGATTAAGGGGGGGGGAATACAAAGAACACAACACCCCTCCCCTCAAAGTTCTTGCTATCGTCCTTGGTGAATAGTGGTTATATTCACCAAGATATGTGGGAGGCCGATGCTCTCGCGCTGATCGGCGGGGGAACCGTGTGACTCGGTTCCGCTCTTGCCTCGGTATTCTCCCCTCTGCGTGGTTGTCCTTGGGCCGCTGCAATGGGTCTCGCTTCTCGAGGTGGTTGACTGACGGGTGGAACCAATGGCCAATACTCGTCCCCACCGTTGTCTCTGGCCCCGCCCGCGTGGTCGGCCGCGCTTTCTTGGCGTAACCCAGCGACCCCNTTGTTGTTGTTGTTGTTGTTGTTGTTGTTATTAATAATAATAATATTTAGGCATACCAGTCAATTTAATTCTAGATGAGGCTTCAAATTGGATTTATTTGGGTTGCTGCAGGAAGATGTGAGTTAATTGATACAGAACATTCCTGTCCCCAGCAATCTAAAAATTATAGGGCTATCAGTGCATGTAACATAGATGTGTGTGTGGACAAGAATATCAACCTTGCTGTCAGGCAAAATCAAGCTTTTAATAGCCAGTGCCACACAAAGTGCAGTAACAAACAGATGGTAAGAAAATAGGGGAACTCAGGCACCACACAGGTTATGTAGAAAGCAAACACAGGGTTAGTCATAAAGGAGTCAAATGTCTATACACCAACGCACAGAGCATGAGCAACAATCAGGATGAATTAGAAATTCAGGTAAATGAGGGCAGAAATGATATTGTTGCCATTACAGAAACTTGGTGAGATGAAACCCACAAATGGAACACATAGCTAGAGGGATTTAAATTATTTAAAAGAAACAGACCAAATAAAAGAGGAGGTGGAGTTGCTCTGTATATAAGAAATAACTATATCTCTACAGAAATAGAGCACAACAATGATGAAAACTGTCTCGAATGCATTTGGGTCAATATAAAAGGGGGGGAAATGACATTGTCATAGGTGTATACTATAGGCCACCCAGCCAAACAGAGGAAATAGATGAACTTTTTGCTGGTCAGCTAACTAAGGTATATAGGAAGCACATCACAATAGTAATGGGGGACTTTAATTACACTGACATCAACTGGGACAAACTTTGCACCAAGTGGAAGATCAAACAGATTCCTGACAAACCTAGCAGACAACTTTGTCTTTCAAAAGGTAGAGAAGAGAACTAGAGGATCAGCCATATTGGACTTAATTCTCACAACAGAGATGAAATGATAGAAGGTGTTGAAACCACAGAAACCTTGGGGGGGAGTGACCATAAAATATTGGAATTCAACATTATGCAAGCACAAGCAATAGAACATAAACTAGAGTCTTGGACTTTAAGAGAGCTAACTTCAACAAACTTAGAGAGAGCTTGGGAAGGATTCCATGGATTAGAATCCTCAAGAAGCTTGGGAAATTTTGAAAAGTGAGATTATAAAAGCCCAGTCTAGTACAATAACAACGAAGAAGAAAAAATAACAGCTCTCAAAAGAAACC
>NW_015388427.1:232603-245948 GCF_001527695.2 Protobothrops mucrosquamatus
AAACCAGCATGGCTGCATAAAGAACTCTCTGATAAATTGAAAGACCAAAAGGACAAGTATAGAAAGTGGAAAGAGGGGCACATAACTAAGTCAGAATATCAGCAAATAGCCAGTGCCTGCAAAGAAGTGAGGAAAGCTAAGGCTCAAAATGAACTAAGGCTTATGACAAAAGTCAAAAATAACACACAAAAAAGCTTCTTTTAATATGTAAAAAACAAGAAAAAAGTTAAGGAAATGATTGGTCCATCAGTGGGAGAAAGTGGCAAGAAGGTGACAAGCAACAGGGAGAAAGCAGAACTACTTAACTTGTTTTTTGCATCTGAATTTACACAAAGGGAAAAAACAGTCCAACCTATCAAAAACAGTACCGTAAAAAACAGATTAGAAACACAAGTTAAAATAGGCAAGAAAATGGTAAGTGAGCACCTGCCCACCCTAGATGAGTTCAAATCACCAGGACCAGATGGACTACACCCCAAGGTTCTGAAGGAACAAGCAGATGTGATCTCAGAACCACTGAACTATATCTTTCAAAGATCCTAAACAAACCACAACCCTACTACTTGATAAGATAGAAAAATGTGGGTTAATTAGCATCACCACCAGATAGATTCATAGCTGGCTGACCGGCCGTACTCAGTGTGTGGTCCTCAATGGAACTGCATCTAGGTACTTGAAGGGAAATGTGTAGTGGGGTGCCCCAGGGCTCTGTTCTGGGCCCAGTGCTCTTAAACATCTTCATCAAATATTTGGATGAGGGAATAGATGGGGAAATTTGCAGACGACACCAAGCTGGCAGGAATAGCCAACACTCCAGAAGATAGGCTTAAGATACAGAAGGATCTTGACAGACATGAACATTGGGCGCTATCTAACAACATGAAATTCAATGGTGAAAAAACTAAGGTTCTACATTTAGGCAAGAAAAACCAAATGCATAGGTATAGTATAGGTCAGGGGTAGGCAACCTTGGCTCTTTTATGACTCATGGACTTCAACTCCCAGAATTCCTGAGCCAGCCATGTTGGCTCAGGAATTCTGAGAGTTGAAGTCCACAAGTCATAAAAGAACCAAGATTGCCTACCCCTGGTATAGGTGGTACCTTGCTCAATAGTAGCAACTGTGAGAGGGATCTTGGAGTCCTAGTGGACAATCACTTAAATATGAGCCAGCAGTGTGCTGCAGCTGCCAAAAAAGCCAACACGGTGCTAGGCTGCATTAACAGAGAGATAGAATCAAGATCACGTGAAGTATTAATACCACTTTAAAGTGTCTTGGTAATGCCACACTTGGAATACTGCATCCAGTTTTGGTCACCACGATGTAAAAAAGATGTTGAGACTCTAGAAAGAGTACAGAGAAGAGCAACAAAGATTATTAGGGGACTGGAGGCTAAAGCATATAAGGAACGGTTGCTGGAATTGGGTATGTCTAGTTTAATGAAGAGAAGGATGAGGGGGGACATGATAGCAGTGTTCCAACATCTCAGGGGCTACCACAAAGAAGAGGGAGTCAAGCTATTTTCCAAAGCACCTGAAGGCAGGACAAGAAGCAACAGGTGGAAACTAACCAAAGAGAGAAGCAACCTAGAACTAAGGAGAAATTTTCTGACAGTTAGAACAATTAATCAGTGGAACATCCTCCCGCCAGAAGCTGTGAATGCTCCAACACTGGAAGTTTTTAGGAATAGACTGGACAGTCATTTGTCTGAAATGGTATAGGGTTTCCTGCCTGAGCAGGGGGTTGGACTAGATGACCTCCAAGGTCCCTTTCAACATCATTATCATTATCATTATTATCAGCCAAAAGGTATTCTCTGGTTAGAGGTAACTCCTTGAAGTCATAGGAATCTTGCAGTTCTGTAGAAAAAGATCATGTCTTGGAAGAAAAAAGTATCAAGGTATTTTTACTCATCATTCACAATTCTCCTCTTTTTCTTTTTATAGGGAATGTCGGTGGACCCTGTGGTAGAAAAGGAGAGTGGTGTGTTCCCGATTGGCATATTGGCTGTTTTAAGCATGAGAATTGTCATCCACAATGGTGGTGCTGTCTAAGGTAATAAAAAATGCTCCTCTAATAGAGATTCCAGACAAGTATTTTGAGGTATCCTGCTTGATATTGTATGCATTCATAAAGCATTGCATTGACATGAACAGTAAGAGGGTTTCAAGGAAAATACTGTGTAAAGAGAAAGGCAGGAGAGAATAATTTTGTGCTTCATGTGGCAGAAAATACCTTATACCCACCTTGATCAATCTATTATTTTATCTTATTTTTATAGCCGCCCAGGAAAATAATGCCATCTCTGTCTACCACCATGGATATCTTCAGGATCTGGCCAATGACCTGCCATCAATGCCTGCTTTCACTTTCTCTTTCTTTATACAAATCAAGTTGCCATTTATCAAACTTGAAAACATTTATGCATTAAAGTAAAATTTGGCAAATATTCTTGAAATAAAGCTAAACAAGCATTGCAGATATTGTGCAACTTTTTTAAGAAGCCTGATATTGTTTGCATTCACAAAGCTTTGCAAAGTATTGACATGGACAGGAAGACGGTCTCTAGGAAAATACTCTACAAAAAGAAAGGCAGGAGAGAATTATTTTGTGATTCATGTGGCAGAAAATACCTTTAATCCACTTTGATCAACCTTTTGTTTTTATCTCATTTTTATCTGCTATTTCCGTTTATCACCATGAATATCTTCAAGATTTGGTCAATGACCTGACATCACTGCCTGCTACTGCTTTATATTTCTTTATATAAATCAAATTGCTATCTATCAAACTCTTAAACATTTATGCATTTAAGTAAAATTTGGCAAATATTCCTTGACAAAAAGCTAAGCGAGCATCACAGATATTGTGCAATTTCTTTAAGAGGGACCTGGGGGAAGTATATAAGAGGGGGGGGAGATGGAGAGAGAGAGAGAGAGAGAGAGAGAGAGAGAGAGAGAGAGAGAGAGAGAGAGAGAGAGAGAGAGAGAGAGAGAGAGAGAGAGATCTTTGCCTACATTTCAGTGTGGAAGCATTCCCTGTTCTTCAGGAACATATTATGCCATAACGTCATCCAGTTTTATTGTTCCCCATCTGTTTATTTATTCAAGCAGTTATTTCACATGATGCGGTTGCTTGAGCAGAAGTAGTACAAAATCAAACTTAAAACTATTAACTAAGACTGCACAAAGAATCTCTTTAACATTATTTTTCTTTTTGCTAAATACTTTGGGATACTACTTAGAATAAAAATGTCTTTGTCTGTTGACACAATAACAGCATAGAATGGATCTTTGTAAAAGGATGGAGACATAGGAAGAGGAAATCTGCATAATAGAGAGAGACCTCTTCCTGGACCATTCTTTTTGTTAAATGGACAGACTGACAGATGTATGTTTTTCATTTTAGTGACCAGCATAAAACAAATAGAAAGACTACACAATAAAATCAAATTATCAGATATTAAGTCAGATAGGATCTGATACAAATACATACAGAGACAGCAAACAAATGAGGAATACTATGGTGGACACTATTATGCTTACACTAATAAAGGGCTGTGATCTAACAATATACAGAGGTGAAAATATAATTTGCAAAACAGTATGCACACAAGCCTGAGCCTACTTAATTCTCTCTTCCTTCTTAAGTTTCATTCACTCACTTTCCACTTCTCCTTTATTACAGTGTTTAAATTTATAAGGGAATTTAAATTTCAACTTGTGACAAAATAATGGACACTAATCTTCTTAAAAAATATTAAAATTTGAGCTATGAATCAGGCTTCACTGAAAAGAATTATTCAAGTACAAATAGTCATTACCAATGTAAGCCTAAGACCAATAGTTTACCCAAGTTCACCACTGTTTATCTGCCCTTTTATTGCAGGAATTCTTTATCACATAGAAAGGGTAAATGTAACACAGAAATCCCTGAGTTAGTTTTCCAGCTACAGTAGAGTTCCCTTTTCCACCTTTATCCTCATCTCTCATATTTAGAGTCCTTTCTCAGTTCAATTCTTTTTGGATCCTGAGCTTGTCTTCTGGGATGTTAGCTATTCCTGCCAATTTAGTGTCATCTGCAAATTTGATGAGTTTCCCCTTCTATTCCCTCATCTAAGTCATTAATGAAGATATTGAAGAGTACATAATATCTATTAATGATGGAACATTATATCTATGTGTATAGTTCCTGAATCAAGTCAATCTTCTTTTCAATGTGCTAGGTTGCATTAACAGAGGGATAGAATCAAGATCATGTGAAGTGTTAATACCACTTTATAATGCCTTGTTAAGGCCATACTTGAAACACTGCATCCAATTTTGGTCACCATGATGTAAAAAAGATGTTGAGACTATAGAAAGAGTACAGAGAAGAGCAACAAAGATGATTAGGGGACTGGAGGCTAAAACATATAAAGAACAGTTGCTGGAATTGGGTATGTCTAGTTTAATGAAGAGAAGGACTAGGGGTGACATGATAGCAATGTTCAAATAGCTCAGGAGTTGCCACAAAGAAGAGGGAGTCAAGCTACTCTCCAAAGTGCCTGAAGGCAGGACAAGAAGCAAGGGATGGAAACTAATCAAGGAGAGAAGCAACTTAGAACTAAGGAGAAATTTCCTGACAGTAAGAACAATTAACCAGTGGAACAACCTCCTTCTAGAAGCAATGAATGCTCCAACACTGGAAGTTTTTAAGAAGAGACTGGACAGCCATTTGTCCGAAATGGTATAGGGTTTCCTGCCTGAGCAGGAGGTTGGACTAGATGACCTCCAAGGTCCCTTCCAACTTTTTATTATTATTGTTGTTGTTGTTATTATTATTATTATCATTATTATTGCCACTGGGGAATTTCTTTAAGAGGGACTGGAGGCAGAATACTCATATGACTATGAGATAGAGGGGGGAGAGAGAGAGAGAAAGAGGGAGGGAGGGAGAGAGGGAGGGAGGGAGGGCAGAGATCTAATAAAGGAGAATATTTGTAGCTCAAGGTTGACATGAGGGGTCCTTGGTGCTTTCTGAGCTTCCTTGTTTTCTTGCAGATGTTTCATTACCCAAACTAGGTAACATTATCAGTGCTAGTAAGGAGTGCAGTTTGCTGTCGGTTTATATTTTGGTGGCAGTAAACAGCCCAACCAAAGAATCTCTAAGAGCACCCCCACCAACACTGGCAGGCAAACCATCCACCAGAATATAAACTGACAGCAAACTGTACTCCTTACTTGCACTGATGATGTTAACTAGTTTGGGTAATGAAACGTCTGCAAGAAAACAAGCAAGCTCAGAGAGCACCAAGGACTTCCAAAAGACAGATCTTTATGCCTACATTTCGGCGTGGAAGGCATTCCCTGTTCTTCAACTACACATTATGCTGTAACATCACACAATCTCATTCATAGACTTGATTTCATGGGCTTGGCAGTTACTTAGCCACTGAGGTCTTCCAGCTGATGTGGTTGGTTCGGCAGAAGTAGTAAAAAAAAAAAAAGGAACTTAAAACTACTACCTAAGACCCTGCAATAAAACATAAAAGAATCTCTTAAGATTGTTTTTTCAAGCTAAATACCATGGGATACTACCTAGAATAAGATTGTCTTTGTCTGTTGAGTCAGTATCAGTTTAGGCTGGGTCTTGGTAAAAGAATGGAAGCAACAGGAAATCTCTATCAGAGAGAGGACCTCTTCCTGGACCTTTTTTTCCTTCATTAAATGGACAGACCAACAGATGTTATTATGTTATTAATGACCAGGTTAAAACAAATAGGAAGACTACACAGTAAAATCAAATTATTAGAAGGAGAGTCAGATAGGACCTGATACAGATACACACACAACCAACAAATGAGGGATACTATTGTGGATACTATTATACCTATTATACTATTATACCTATTGTTAGTGTGAACTAACAATATACACAGGTGAAAGTATAGTTTGCAAAAACAGTATGCACACAAACCTGAACCTTTTTGATTTTTTTCCCCTTTCCAATTTCATTCACTCACTTCCTGTTTCTCCTTTATTACAGGATATAAATTTATATGGGGATGTAAATGGTCAATATGTGACAAAACAATTTAACCACATGGACACAAATTTTCCTATAAAATTTTAAAATCTGAACTATGAATCATACTTCACTGAAAAGAATGATTAAAATACAAATAGTCATTACCAATGTAAGCCTAGGACCAATTGTTTACACACATTCACCACTGTTTATCTGCCTTTTTACTGCAGCAATTCTTTTTTCCTGTATATACTTATTATATTTTATCAATAAGATTAAAATACAAAACAAAAAACAAAACAGAAAAAAATACATCCGACAGTAACAACAACAACAAAAATGTGTACATAAAAGGAAAAAAAATATCCAACATTAAACTTATACAAAAATCTACCCTGGCTGGATGCTGAAAAGAAAAATCAAAAACCTGATAAATTCTCCTCCCCTTACATAATGGATCTGTAAATTATAAACCTTCTCATCCTTATTTCTTTTTACTGTTGCAATTCTTTATCACACTGTAAGGGTACATGTAACACATGTAGTTAGTTTTTCAGCTAGACTTCCCTTTTCCACTTTTATATTCTTTTTTTGTTTTATATACATAAAGAGAGGTTTTACAGAATTTCCCTATGTAACATAACATTGTTGCTATAGCAAGTGAGGCAACCACCTACCCACTGACCCAAAATGAAGAGAGAAATTGAAACACCTGGTCTGCTTGCTACTTACCCTGGAAGAAAAGCTTGTATTGGCATGAAGATGAACTGTTTTCCAAACAAGGAAAATGTTATGATATAATATCTTAATATGTTACTGGGAATAGAAATAAAATTTATATTTAATAAAAAGTGGCTGATGCAGGAGGAAACATCTAATGTACCAAGAAGTGACCGAATATGCATCTTGTTGAACCCAGCCATCCTTCTCACTTTCAGTTCACCTTCTAACTCTAAAATACAAATAAGACTGCAGGAAAATTTCCAACACTACATATATGCTCTGTCATCAGGTAAACAGGAATCACTAGGCTGAGGCAGATCCTGCAATGAAAGCAAAATTGGCCAATATTTCATCTGAATGCCATAAACCAGGGGTGTCAAACTCGCAATGTCACGTGATGTGTCACGACATATTGCGCCTTTTTTTCCATTGTCGGCAATGGGATGGTCGCGGTTTCGACATGACGCATCTGGCCAGCAGTCCGGCAGTTTAACGCCCCTGCCATAAACACTTAACAAGAAGCAGAGCAGCTTTTTTCCCAAAGCCCACTTATCAAATTCTGTCTCCAAGGACAGCAGTGAAAATCCAGGATTTCTAGCATTTGCTTCTAAACTTTATCATGACTCTTCCAAAATTCCAACGCCTGGTGAATATGGCTAAGCATTATCTTTCTTGAATGGTAAAGATTCGGCAGCAATTCAGAAAGGTCTTTTCTCTGACCCACCTGGCAAGCCTTCAGGATGGGATCTTTTGAAACTACAATAGGTAAACCGTTCCACTAAATCCCTTGCTCTTCCAAGGACCTTTCCAACAGCAAACCCACAGGAGTGTTTCAATAGAAGAAAGACACAACAATGCCTTATACAAGAACAGTAAAAATAACGCAGAAAAAGCAGATAGTCTCCCTCTTCCCTCTCTCTCTTCCTCCCTCCATTCCACTTTCTCGCTCTCTCTCACACACACACACACAAACATACACATACACACATACAAAACATATGGGATAGAATTTTATCTAATGAAAGAAAGTCAATATAAAATTCATCAGTTCCATTGGAAACATAAGAGAACAGATGAGAAATGAGTCTTCTTCAAGTATTGTTACAAAAATGTAACAGCACATGACGGATGAAATCAATCTGAAACTGAACAAGATTAAATGGTGAAGGTTTTTAGGACCTTTCAAATCTGAGATGTTATCTCCTTTGGTACTCAATGAGTGTCATTGCCACAAATAGAACTAGTGCACAACTTAGGTTCCTTCTGGATTCATGACTCCTACTTGGCAGTTGTGGCTAAGATGACTTTCCACAACTTTGAGTTGTGTACTAGTTGCATGCAGTCCTAGATAAGGAAGCTGGAAGAAGATGATTTAAGATTTGGGTGGCATGATAGTTTATGTCTGAGAAAGTTAATATTAATATAGATTTCAATAATCATTTTATTAGCCATGCTATGTTGAGGTATGAAATAGCATAAAGCAAGGTTGACTCCCAAAATTCCCATATGGATATCACCCCAAAAGCTTTTTTTAGAAGAACACATCCATACAGTTTTTCATCATATATATAGCAATAATTTGCAAGGACCAAGTCTACCTGTATGTACACCAAGGTCCAGTTCACCATCCAATTACTAATCAAAGTCAACTCTAATTAACCTTTCCAGTCAGTTAGGTTTATCCAGCCATGGTCAAAGCTGAAGAAGTGCCCTTCTGCAAAATTATCCACATGCTATCATTTCACTTTTTAAATTGAAATAATGCCAAGGCTGGAATTTTGAGCCTTGGTTGGATTGGATTGCTTTCAATGTTTTTTTTCTTTTCAGGTTTTGCATAATCAACTTGCTGTCACATAGTTTTTCATAAGATATTTTTGGAAACCACTTAAAAATGCACTCTCCTATTCATCAAATTTGAACATTGATATGTTTATGGTGTTGTCTACATGACATCAATACAATTACCAAGCCAGATTCCCAAGAAACAATTGACAATACTAAAAAAAATCTGTCTCAGAAGTAAAATTTATGGAATCATGAGGCTCGGTATAGAAGAAAACTGTCCAAATATTATGGCAAGTTGTATCATAGGTTTACTTTCCATGTGGCAACAAATTCAAAAAGTTCCTTCTCCCAAGCCTAAACAGTAGTCCCAAATAATAAAGTGCCATAAGCATAAATAATAAATAAATATTCTAGTCTCTTGAAATGCCTTTGTAATAACTGCTGAACAATATCAATCTTTTCACACAGAAATTTAGGCAGGTTCTTTTCAAACAGTGCTCCTAAATTATTTCTAAACCCAAATGGCAGCACTGGTCTGCGCTTATTTTATTATTCCTTACGTTACTTAATTTGATTACTAAACACCAAGTCAGTTTGTACCTCAGGTTTCTTCATTACTCTTGCTGCACCCTTTCATCATACAAGGTAATTGACCATTTCTTGGGTAAGAGCAGTGTACATGTGGTTAACTGACTTCTGATTTTGCATGTTCATCTTTCATGAGGATCTATAGCAAGGCTATTCAGGATGGGGGGGAGTCATCTGTAGTCCACAGAAAGAGGCTTCACCCTCAAGGCAAAGCTTATGGTTGAATAATCACCTTTTCCACTCACTGCTGTGAATATATCTTCAACTCACTTCTTACCCATGCCCCACCATGCCCCAGGCTCAATACTTGACTCCATGAAGGACCTTCTCAGTATGCCTTTACACTGCAGCTTTTTTTTTGTTTTTGCCTCTTGATGGCTCATCCCAGATTAGCATTTCTCTTGAAATTGAACGAAAGTGTCAGTGAAAAGAGTGTATAATTCTTACACCTAATAGTACAAGTCTACTACTGTTTTATTTATTTTTATTTTTATTTATTTATTTATTTTTGCTGACCACCAAGGTAGTAGTGTATATTAATAAATATGGATAAATTCATCATACATTCATCAGTGCAAAGGGAAAGTGTTTCAGCAAAGGAATCACCACTGAAAAAATTAAAAGCGGTACTTTTTTCCTTTTTTTCTTTTTTATGTTTTGTAACATTTTATTAAATTATAGAATAAAATACAAAAATACAAAAGCAAATAGTAGGACATAGTGGGGTGGGAAAGGGGAAAGAAAAGTGAGGGGAAGAAGGGGGGGAAGAAAAGGCATTGACTTCCGACTTCCTCAGTTGCAGTAGAATGAAGCATTAATATCAAACCTCAACTTTTTACTTTTCCATAATAGTATAAACTAGCCATTTCTATATTAACAAATCAATCTAATCAGTAAAACCCAAAAATCCCCCCCCCTTTTTTTTTTTTTAGTCATCAAGTTTTTGACACCTTGCTAAGCACTGGTGGTACTAAAATATTTTCATGTTCTAAAAGTGGTGCAAATTGCAAAAAGGTTGAAAAGCCCTACATTAGGCCGCCGACCAGAGCTGCAGGTCTGCCCAGCCCACTCAACCGGACATTGGTTTGGCATGATCTATTTTTAACAAATCCGTGCTGGCTGCTAGTTATAACTTTGTTTGCTTCTAGTTGTTCGCAGATCTGTTTTTTGATTATCTTTTCCAGGATCTTCCCAAATATTGATGTTAGACTGATTGGTCTGTACTTTCCTACATGTAATCTATCGGGTCCCGGTGATTTATATTCATCAAGGTTGGATAGGTGTTCTTTTATCATTTTCTTGCTTATTTTAATTTTTATTTCTAGTTTGTCTTTTGCAGTAGGTTTTTCTTAAATTTCTTGTTATTCTTTTTCAGTGGTATTGTGCTAAACTGGACTTTTATGATCACATTTTTCAGGGTTTCCTATGCTTCTTGGGTTGTTTTCCCCTTTATGATTTTATCCATGGGATCTTTCCTAGGTTCTCTATGAATTTGTTAAAGTCGGCTCATCTGAAGTTTAGGATGTTGGTTGGATTGTTTTCTATTGCTAGTGTTTGCATTATATGAAATTCCAGCATGACATGGTCACTTTCACCCAAGGTTCCGGCAATTTCAATTCCCTCTATCACTTCTTCTCTATTTCCCTCCTCCACCTTTCCCTCCTCCACCTTTGGGGGGCCAAAGTTGTCGCCTAGGTTGGTTAGGAATCTGTTTGATCTCCTGCTTGCTGCAGAGTTTCCCACACTTTTTGAGTTGTTTTCCCCTTTAGGATTTTCATCTTTGGAATCTTTCCAAGGTTCGCCCTGAGTTTGTTAAAATCAGCTCTTTTAAAGTTTAAGACACTGGTTGGATTATTTTCTATTGCTTGTGTTTGCATTATATTGAATTCCAGTATGATGTGGTCACTTTCATCCAAGATTCCAGCAACTTCAACTCCCTCTATCATTTCTTTTCTATTAGTAAGAATTAGGTCCAGTATAGCTTTACTTCTACTTCCCTCCTCCACCTTTTGGATGACAAAGTTGTAAGGGTCTGCCTCAATTAGATCTCCCAAGAAAGCAGAACTCTTGAAACAGGCATTGTCTCAAAGGGAACTTTTATTGGAGTTAGTGATAGCAAGGAAGTAAAGTGAGGTCTGAGAAAATAGTCCGCCCAAGCAGTATATCAAAAGCAGCATTTGTTACTCCTCCCCCCAGGGTCCCACTGTCAGTTTGAATTTCAGCCAATCCACAGGTGGTATATTGTTTTGCTAACTGGCTCCTTTGGCGCACTCTTCATGGTCTCTCTCAGTTTTGTTTCCCTCCGGCTCCAGGTGCAAACCGTCTTCCAGATAAGGGTGATGGTATCCGAGTGTGTTCCTTCCCCTGGGGAAGGGCAGTATGGCATAGGCAAAGCAAATCTTATTGTATCCCCACATCAGAATCCCCCCTCCCAACAGAATGGTAGGCCCCAAAGAATGGTTATAGAAGCATGTATATGTTAGCAGGAATAGTAATATATTTCTTTGGGGATCTGACAGCTTGGCAGGTTAGGAATCTGTTTGATCTCCCACTCACTGCAGAGTTTGTTTCCCAGTTGATATCTGGATAGTTGAAGTCTCCCATTACTACTGTGATTTGCTTCCTACACACATTTGTTAACTGGTTGGCAAAGAGTTCATCTATTTCTTCTGATTGGTTGGGTGGCCTGTAATATACACCTATGGCAATGTCACTTTTTTCCCTTTTATATTGGCCCATATACATTCTGGAGGGGTTTTATCTTTGATCGTGTGCATTTCTATAGATATGTAGTGTCCTCTTACATAAACTGCAACTCCCCCTCCTCTTTTTGTAGATCTGTTTCTTTTGAACAATTTGTATCCATTCATCAGTACATTCCAGTCATGGGTTTCATCCCACCAGGTTTCTGTAATGGCAACTGTTATGTACTGGGCTTAATAAAGAGCAGGTGCAGGGAGTTGCACCAGAACAGTCAGCAGACCACGTGGTCTGCCTGGTCAGACTTGCTGTCTGCAAGCAGTGAATAGCATGCAATTTGCGCGGGAAAATCCGTTGCAACGATTGGCTGGCGACGCCCCAGGGAGAATGTATAAAAAGGGGTGGAGCCATTTTGTTGTTGTTCTGTTTTACTTGAATAAAGAAATGCCTGTTCTTGAGGTCTGACTATTCAATGCCTACTAACGTGAGGAACAGAACAGCAACTATGTCATACCTTGTGTACTATTGCTTCCAGTTCTAGTTATGAGCTTCTATTCCTTCCAACACTACAGGTAAACCTCGACTTGTGATCACAATGGAGCCCATAATTTCTGTTGCTAAGAAAGACAGTTGTTAAGTGAGTTGTGCCCCCTTTTATGACCTTTTTTGCCATGGTTCTTAAGCGAATCATTGCAGTTGTTAAATGAATCATGTGGTTGTTAAGTGAATCTGGCTTCCCATTGACTTTGCTTGTCAGAAGTCAGATGAGAAGGTTACAAATGGTGATTACATGTCCCCAGAACAGTTCTACTATCGCAAATACTCACCAATTGTCAAGCATCCAAATGATCAGGGGAGGCTGCAAAGGTCAAATGTGTGAAAACTGGTCATAAGTTGCTTTTTTCAGTGTAACTTCAAATGGCCACTAAATGAATGGTTGTAAGTTGAGGACTACCTGTCCTGCACTGTTTCACCTGACTCCATAACAATTCATTGATGATCCTCAAGACACCCCTAAGGCAAGTTCAGATTCCAGTGTCTGCATGTATGTAGCTTTCTTGGCAACATCATGGAAGTGATTTGTCTTTGTCTTTTTTCAGGATATTTTTTTTCCACTTGCCAATTCAACCAACCAGTCTGGAATTCCCATCCAATCACTACTCTGGTCTGATCATGCTCATCCTTTCAAATCAGTAAAAATCAATTAATTGCTGCCATCTGCTGCCAGTATTGGCAACAACATTATAGTTTACTAAATATTTTATATGTTAAAAGCTTAAGATGTTTGAGTCCATTTTATTAATTGGTTCAATAATAATAATAATAATAATAATAATAATAATGATGATAAAGTTGGAAGGGACCTCAGAGGTCATCTAGTCCAACCTCCTGCTCAGGCAGGAAACCCTATACCATTTCGGACAAATGGCTGTCCAGTTTCTTCTTAAAAACTTCCAGTGTTGGCGCATTCACCGCTTCTGGAGGCAGGTTGTTCCACTGGTTAATTGTTCTAACTGTCAGGAAGTTTCTCCTTAGTTCT
>NW_015388427.1:246668-261822 GCF_001527695.2 Protobothrops mucrosquamatus
TGATGCTGTCTAACCCGCATTTTTCTATCTTATCAAGTAGTAGGTTGTGATCTACTTTGTCAAATGCCTTACTGAAGTCCAAGTAAATTATATCCACAGCATTCCTCTGGTCCACTAATTTTGTCACCTGGTCAAAGAATGCAATAAGATTTGTCTGGCATGATCTGTTTTTGACAAACCCATGTTGGCTTTTAGTAATAACTTTGTTTGCCTGCAGGTGTTCGCTGATTCGTTGTTTGATTACCTTTTCCAGAATCTTCCCAGGTATTGAGGTCAGGCTGATAGGTCTGTAATTTCCTGGGTCCTTTTTTTTTTCCTTTTTTGAAGATGGGAACTACATCAGCTCTTTTCCAGTCCTCTGGTAGTTCCCCAGTGCTCCAGGATCTTTGAAAAATATAGATAGTTTTATAGATAGTACTTTAACTATTTCCTATTGGTTATTCTCTGGAGTTACCATTCAGAGATAGTAGAAATAAATAGGGCTTCAAGGAGAAGTTTTGGCACAAAGTACCTCTTCCATCAATACATCTTTGGTTATGGCTATGAAAATTCTCAACCAGGTGATGGTTGTCCCAAATTTGCCTTTCAAAAGGCAACTGGACTTCATTTTTTGTTTGAAAACGTTTCACTTCTCATTCAAGAAACTTCTTCTGAACTGAAAATGTATGTATTGTATGAAAATGCTATGTATTCAAGATGGACAATGATTAATATTTATATGTATTTATATGTAAGGGTGTAGGTATATACACATGTTGTATATAGCATGTTTATATGTGTGTTATGTATATGTAAACTTTTGAGAGCAGGCAACAGAATTTTATTTTTAATGTGTGCCAGTGTGCCCACAGTAAAAAATGACAATAAATCTTATCTTATCTCATCTCGTCTAGTCTCATCTCATCTCATCTCATCTTATCTTCTAATTGTTAAAAGAAAAGTCTTCAACAGGGTCCACTCCAACCCGGGAATAAACAAAATGGAGACTGCTTTAGAGAGAAAGTTGTAATTTATTGAAGAGCAGAACCACAAGACATGAGGCTCTGGAGCAGCTGACCACATGTAGTTGGGAGTGGTGGGTTTTTATACCTTTGTGTTTGGAGTTCCTGTTACTGTGGCATGAACTTTGACCTGAGGTTCTTTTGAGTATGTCATTTTTGGTATTGGTGGGTTAATCCTATTATGTTGTAAAGGTCATGTGTTTTAGAGTTTGTGTGGGGTATGTAGATTTTAGGGGTCTTTGTCTTCCTAATCTCATCAGTTTCTAGCTTCCTGGCACCATCCTTTCTGAAAGGATTATCACATCTGCATTTCTACAGATGTAGAATGCAGAGAGAGCGGGTTGGTTTCTGGGTTTTGTCTGGTTTTGTCTTAGATTTTTTTTCTCGCATTATTTCTCCCATTATTCCTTTGGAGAAATATATTCTGCCTTTTTAATATTCCTCAAAATATTTCTTTCTCTTGGGGAGGAGGCTGACTTCCCACATTATCTTATCATCTAAAAAAAAAACTAAGTCCAGTTGCCTTTTGAAAAGCACCTTTGGGACATCTTTGGTTATGCCGCCATCTAGTGGCCACCTGGAAGATGCTATTTATCTGCAGAAACAGTTCTCAGTACAGTTCATTCCTTTGCAAAACTAGGAGGTAGGCAGCTGCTTTTTAAAGAGTTTAATTAGGGTTACCATACATCAGTAACTTCTCAGGCAAATTGTTGGGTTTTTTAAATTCTGAATTGCCAGCCTGAAATTAAAAAGAGATAAAATGTCAAGAACTGTTTCTAAATAAACTGGAATACCTACTCATTCCATTTCATCCCTTAATGCCCCAATCATTTATTTTTACCTTGATTCTGTGTTTCTTCCCTTGTATTCCTTGTGTACTTATTTTTTTCCTTCTAAGGCCTGATTTCTCCAAATTAAATCAACACAATTAATCTGGCAAAGCCTAGCTATCTATTAATTGCTTGTATACGGTTTCAGGAGATGTTCAGAGATCATTATGAGGAAAGGGATTGTAAAGAGATTATTTGGGCCTCTGCATGGATGTTCTTAAGTTCACCTTGCTTCTTTGTTCTATTTTGAGTAGGTTTGGGGATATTGTCTGCTATTATGTCCAATTAAGTGAATTGCTCCTTTTCTGATGTCATAGATCTAGCTACCACATGGAAACATTATCTCCTAACTGAATTTGCCTTCTTAATTATCTCAAAGCCCTATGATCCTTATTTTTAATACAATTCCTTAACTTTCAGGTGTCACATTAAGTTTTTATTTCTGTGAAATATTTGTGTGCATGTCTTTTTACTACTTATATGAAAACTGTGGGGGCTAATCTAGGGTCTTCCAAATGTGAGGACAGATATGCTGCTTGGAACCTGAAATCCTTTATAGATGTTCTTTTCTACAATCAGAATCTGTTTTATGTTTTTTAGAAAATTGACATTGCTTCTGACTGTACAGTAAACACTACACACAGGTTTTTACATTTTAATAAAAGGTTCATACATGAAGAGGCTGGAAGAAGGTTTTCTGAACTCCATTCAGAATTTCTAGACATATTAATGGGAAACTCTGAAATTCACTCTTGCTGTCAAAATAATCAGTTCACACATAACAAAGTGATGCCTAAATATTGCAGCTTTTGCTTTTTCAATTTTCAAAAGAACAGCTTTTCCATTTCTCTCCTTTTCTGTTATGGTCTATTGGTGCCATCTAGTGGATATAATGTAAGAAAAACAGAACTGCATTGAAGTCAAAAATTTTCAGGAAAATTTTCTGATTCTCCCATGATATAGTAGTTGCATTCATCTAACGGAATAGTGATAATGAAGAACCAAATATGGGAGAATCCTATGCCATATCCTGAAGTAATACGATCAAAGAGATGTTATTCAATGAGTTGGCTGATTATTTGGAATTAGATAAGAGAGTATAGAAAAAAATAATGAGGCCATTCAGAGACCCAAAAATGAAAGAAGAAAATTAAAACTGTTTATAGGGGCATTTGCAGGAGTGGTCAAAAAAGTCAAGGTGCAATCACACTTTTGAAGCCTCCACCTTTGTTACATGCCTGAAAGCCACATTAGCAAAGAGTGGGGTTTCAATCATACTGTTGATGTATTTAATTGCCCTGCCCCCAAGAGATATCTGTGCTTGTTTGATAGGTATCAACTTAGGACAGGGGTGTCAAACTCGCAATATCATGTGACGTGTCGCGATGTATCATGACTTTTTTGCCATTGCCGGCAAAAGGGTGGGCGTGGTTTCGCTATGATGTATCCAGCCCGCGGCCCGGCAGTTTGACATCCCTGGCTTAGGGGGAAAATGCGGTTTTTTAAAATAGTCATAGCAATTCGATTCATGCTTATATATGTTGATTAATTGATTGAATGATTGTTTGATTGATTGATTATGTGACAACATGTTAGTGTTAAATCTACATAGACAAAGACAAATTTTCTCCATGACAGTCTGGCACATAATAATGGAATAAATTTAGAAGTCTTACATAATTGATTCTTCATGTTGAAAAATGAGGCAATAACAGAGGAGTACAAAGTGAAAGAGGTTATGAATGTGGATTTGACCATTATTTGGTAATGTGAAGAGGGGATCTTTGGAAAAATGGACATGAGAGAAAAAGAAGTGAAAGAAACAATAACTAAAGTAGACTGAGTACAGGAGGAGAAAGTACGAGAAAATACAAGTCCTGAACAAAGAAATATTACCAGAGAAATCAATGATCTTAGAAAATAAATGTAAAGTGGTGTTGTCATGGCCCCCTCAGAGGCTGGTTTGAAGGAGGAGGAAGAAGAGTTGGAGTAGGGACCATCCAATAGGGAAGGCATGCCAGGGCTGAGGATGATGCTGTCCAGGCCCCTCAGGCATTGGGGGAGGTGGTCGACCAGATGGAGAGCTGCTTGCCTGCACAGACATAGGGGAAGATCGTGCTGATAGGCAGCCAATCTCCTCTGATAATCCAAGGGCAAGGAGAGTGAAGCATAGGCAATCCCAAAGAAGGGCCGCAAGGCAATTTGGGAAGAGATCATCCCACTCCTCTTCACAAGGAACACCTGAAGGAGAGTAACTTAAGGAGAAGTGGTGGGGAGTTAGTCTTTGCCAGGAACAATTGTTTGCTTTGGCTTACACTCCCCTAGCTTTTACTCATACCTGTTGCTGTTTGCCTTGCCTTGTTTGGAAGAATGCTCTTTGCATTTTGTTTTGGACCTCACCCTTCTCTTGTGGCCTATGTTTGGCCTTTGCTTCACTGGGGTTTGGGACTGCTTCTTTTCTGGAATCTGTTTCTTGTCCTGAGGACTGCCCTGGTTGTGTGCCTGAACCTTGCCTGGTGGATTCCACTTGAAATCCTGGACCTTGCCCTGTGAGCATGTTCCTACTCTGTGGGCTTTCTTTGTATTACTGGGGCTGTGTTTTGGGATCTGAGAGTGGGTGCCTTCAGAGTAGCTTGAGGGTGGAGTCTTACCAGTTGGTGGAGGACCGTTGGATGGAACATTTGTTAAGAGATATAAAGAATTCTCTAGAGGTCTGCCTTGCCTTGACCACCTGGGTCATAAGAGGTACAAGACTTTTCTCCAAGGCCGGTCCGAATTGGTGTTAATAGGGAGTAAGAAGTTCAGCCTACGGCCGCTCCTTTATAGAATGCCACAGGGCTCAGTATTCTCTCCACTCCTTTTTAACATCTACATAATGCCACTGTGTGAGATCATAAGTCTCCATGGGTTGAGGTATCGTCAGTATGTTGTTGATACTCAACTTTATATCTCCATCCCTGGTGATCCAAGTGATGTTGTCACTGTCCTCTTGCAGTGTCAGGAGGTTATAGGGGCCTAGATGGAAGAAAACAGCTTCAGCTGAACCCTGACAAGACCAAATAACCTTGAGAGCATGGAGCTTTAAGACTTTAGCATGCTAAAACTTTAAGACTTTAGCAACTTTAGTTCTGAATAGGATTGCACTATCCCAGTCAGATCCAGTTCACAACTTGGGAGTTCTTCTGGACTCATGACTCCTGCTTGAAGAGCAGGTGGCAGTTATAGCCCCATATAGAGCTCATTGCAGTAGTCAAACATGAGATGACCAGGGCTTAAGTAACTGATGGCAGGGACTCCTGATGCAGGAAAGGCTGCCACTGGTGCATAATACAAAGACTTTGGACAATTTTGTGTTGTGGACCAGTTGCGGCCTTTCCTGGCTCAGGAGTTCCTACCATCAGTCACTCAAGCCCTGGTCATCTCATGTTTGGACTACTGCAATGAGCTCTATATGGGGCTACCCTTGAAGAACATTTTGAAACTATAACTGGTCCAGAGGCAGCGGCCCAGGCAATTTCACCCCTGCTCTGTGAGCTGCGCTGGTTTGCTTCTGGTTGCAATTCAAGGTGTCAGTTATCACTTTTAAAGCCCTGCGTGGCATGGATCCGGGTTACTTGAGAAACTGTCTTGCCCTAATGAGACTGGCCAACCTCACCTGCACTTGCAGAAGAGATATGCTGTGGGCCCTGTCAGTCAGGGAATTTTGGTTGGTGGAGTTCAGGAAAAGAGCCTTCACTGCCATGCTTCCCACCCTTTGGAACATCTTACCTCTGAGGTGAGATTGCCTCCTGCCCTTCTGACCTTCTGTAAAGGCCTGAAGAACTGGCTCTGCCAGCTGGCTTGGGGTCCCAACAGGAGAGTATCACACTGGAGGTGGTTGATGAATTAAGATATAATCCCACCTCCTCCCCCCACATTCCTCCTCCCTCCCTCCTTCCCTCCCCCCTTCCCCCCCTCTCCATCTTTTAACCATAACTTTACTTTGGATTGTAATTCTATTTTTATTATTTTTAGAAATATTTATCTTTTGTGGTATTATTACTTTTAATGCTGTCCAGAATCACTTCAAGGTGAGACGGGCAGCAAACAAATTGAATAAAATAAATAAATAATAAATAAGGAAAGGTAAATATTAGGATTACCAGGGTATTTCTCCTGGTAGGATGCTGAAGTATAGATTTGAGTTAGGTTTCCTTCAGTTTTGTGCTTCAGTTGATGTAAGAATTAAATTTGGCATGAATTGTAATGGTTAGTGGTACTTTTAGATTGATACTATATGGGAACCATTTGGGTAACTAGATAATCATGTGTGTAACTTTTCAATAAGGAAAGAAGAAGAAACACTACCTTCACCCTTCTGCTCACAACAAAATTTCCACCATAAAACAATACCCTCAAGACATCATTTTAAGACTGCCACTAACCATAACAACTCAGCTTCCCTCCTTCCAATACATTTTTGTCTTGGTAAGGAAAAACTGTCACCCTGATTGTCCATGATTGTCAAAAGCCATGAACTCTGGATTTTGCACATTCTGTCCTGGAGTGTACCTATCAGAGCTAGAGTTGTAATATGAACTTTATTTCCCAAACCAACTTTTTTCATACATGGATTTTCTAGCATGGTTTATGTGGGGATGAGATTTTCAAACAGGGGTGACAAAACAGGACTTGTAAGGGGTTATGGGAGTTTTAGACATAGCATGCAGACTGTATGTTATCTCTGTGTTTTACATTGCAAATATAAACAACATTATCAACAGTTCTAAGTCTTTCATCAGCTGATATCAAGGGACATTTCTGGTACAAGTAACCCTAGTAAGTCTTGATTATAATGATTATAATGATTTTTATTCTTCTGATGATCGGATACTGTCAAATTTCCCTGCTTTTTTTTCTTGTTTGGCTGGGATCACACAATACACTAGAATGGCCTAATATGAATTGGATATCTCACAGGTCATTATTTTCCTAGCATACTATCAGCAATAGGCCATAACATTAGGTTACAATATGGTTTATCTATCTGGTCATTTCATGCCTCATGGGCATAATAATTGAGTTTTATGGTTTGGAGATTTTGTGTTATGTAGATTTCTATCTCTGGTTTTTTATCACTACTTGTCTTTTAATGTCTATGGAGATTTTCAGTCATCCAGGTCAGAATCTTCATAGACATTTAGCTGTGCACTTTGGGATGAACACCCTTTGAATGGTGAGGGAGCATGAACAGATTTCCAGAAAACATTGCAGACTACAGGAACCATTTGCACTTCAGTTTGAGATGCAGAAAACACAGACTCATCCCCAACAGCCTGTGCCTGTCTTCAAGAGTGAAAGGACACAGGGCAGAAAACATCCTGCAGCCAAGAAGGTTCCACACACATGTGCATCTTTCAGGTGACCCTGAGGACACTGGTAAACCTCCAAATGGCCTCAACAACTCTCTAAAAGAATGCAAATGACCTGCTGTCTGCAAGGAATACAAATCCTTCCATTCCCCACCATATAATCAGAGTGAAGAAGCTTCTTGGATGAGAAGTGAAATGTCTTCAAAGAAAAAGAAAAAAGTCCAGTTGCCTCCTGAAAAAGCACCTTTGGGATACTTGTCTTTTAATGATGTACTTGTCTCTGCCCCCTATAATAATTGTTTTGGACCTCTATCTTCCCCCTTTTTGATCACATACTTGCGTTTGAATCACTGCAGCTAATAGTCAGTCCCTTTAAGACTATACAACTGATATTATAGAGCCTAACCTGGCTGAGACTTTACAACAGACAAATAGATAGAGCTACATGCTAAGATAGAACACCTGGGGCAGATTCACCCTGATTTTCAATACCACACAGTAACACTTCTCTTGTGATATAACAGTATTTCTCCTTCCCAAACAGTAATGAAATAATGCAAAATGAACCACATGTGCAATATGTAATGGCATTGAATAATAATGTATATCAATAGAAGTACACTTTACTGTAAATTAGATATGAATATAGGGATTGCATCCTTTGAGATGGTTCTGTCCTAATTTTCTAATTATATGCATTTCAGAAGCATTGCATTACGAAAATAAGACATATAGATATACTCAGAAAAAAAAGTACAGGTAGTCCTTGTTTAGAGACCATAGTTGGGATGACTGTATCACTAAACAGGAAATCACGTGACCATGGTAGACTTATAATATCACTTCCCATTTAGTCATTAAACAAATCACCAGTGGTTAAGTGAGATAGTACTTCACCATGACTCGTAATTTTATACCATGATCACATTAAATCTATTTGTCAGAAGCCCATTGTGAAGCACACAAATGGCAATCATGTGACCATAGGACATTGTAATATAGTCATAAATTTAAGGATTGGTCACAAAGCTGGGTTTTTTTACATCATAATATGTTCAAGACAGTCAATAAGTGAGAACTACCTGTAAATATAGTTTAGATCCTCAGGAAGAGAGGTCATGTCATTGGACCTCTTACTGATGTTTTGCTTTGATTCCTAATCCATGAAGAATCTTCATTTTCTGAAGCTTGGAAGAACCCCCACACACTCCTTGGGGTTAACTATAATGTAAAAATCAATAAGGCTGTAGAAGTGGAAGACATAAATCATCAAGATTTTACGTGTTGCTAGAACTAGATGAAATAGGAAGGAATGAAGTTCCTATTTTTAAAATCACTTTTCTGATCCTAAACTTCTGAAAAATTGGAAAATCCATACAAAAAGATTAATCCACACAGGGATTAACCTGCATAGGTTTTCAATAGAGTGAAATGACAGCTTCAAGCATTCTCTCTTTGGATGCTTCCTCATGGCTTCATTAATGTGCCTTCCACTTGTCTTGATATATTAATATAAACTTCTGCTGCCTTGCTGGCCAAACTTACTGTGACTCTGCATCAAGGCCAAAGAGTGTCCTTATAAATTTAATTAACATTCTATGGGATGTATATATGAGCTTTATATGACCTTTCAGACTAAAAATCTACAGTTGTTATTATACCAGTGGTTTCATAACTCTACCACTCTTTCAGCACAGTATATATTCCTGTGTTTACGCTTTGCTTTACTAACAGAAGGCAAAATATAATCGGTTTCAACTTTATTGGGACTCATCACATAGCACTTATATTTAGTATAAAATTTATGTGATTCAAACCAGTGGTGAGTGTCAAATAATTTAACAACCGGTTCTCTGGTTGCTACTGTAGACACGGTGGGGGGCACATGATTGCAAATGATGACTATGTTGATGTAACGTGCTTAATTAAGTTAATTAAATACTTAAATATATTAAGCTATGTGAAGGGTTAACAGACTGCAAAAATAACAGCTTTGCTCTCCGGACATGTAAATGTGTAGATTAATCTGCTGCTGGAATTCTATTTGCTCAGTTTATGTTTCAATATATAGTGTGAATAGAGAACATTAATAATTATCAGATTCACTCACCTAACCTACAAAGGTACTTTTTTCCTATTTTGGGGCAATCGCAAGGTGGGATAACATGAAAACTCATCCCCCGAGGCTGGGCGAAAGATAATTTCTCAAATCGTATCCACAGTCCACCCCTCTGATGGGCACAGCCGCTCCCTCGAGCAGTGCTCTGCACAGCCGATCAACATATCTCTATGACTTTCGCCTTCACTTTTCCTGTTTCCAGTCTTGCCCTCCTTCGGTGGTAGTGAGGTCTGTGGGGTGATGGTGGCTGTACGGGGCCTCCATATTTTGGTGAAGACCACCGAGCCAGAGCTCATGGAAGTAGAGGAGGGCAAGCTGTTGCTTCAGAATGGAGCCCCCGCTACCCCCTCACTTCTGCTACGGCATCAGCAGAGGAACTAGCCATGCCAGTGGAGTGCTCACTGAGGCAGCTGCTGCCAGTAATGGAGCCAGGGAAATGGGCTGGGTAAGGGGGAGCTGCCAGTGCCGCTGCCACAAGGCAAAGCTGGTAGAAATGGCCCTGGAAACCAGTCCCACTGGTGCTGCAGCTGATTTCAGCATGCCACCTCATCACAGGGATGCGGCATCATGCCGCAGCACCAGTGGGGTGCCATGAGAGGCTGTGGTAGGATACCAGGAAGCAGGGCATGTGGGTCCGAACCCCCTTCCCCACTGGCTTCACATCATGGCAGTGTCACTGGCAGCTCCCACTCAGCCCGTTTCCCTGGCTCCATTACTGGCAGCAGCTGCCTCAGCAAGTACCCCACCGGCATGGCTAGTTCCTCTACTGATGCCCTAGCAGAGGCAAGGGGGTAGCGGGGGCTCGGATCAATTGGTTCGCCGAACTAAAAAAAAAATTAGGTACCAGTTCTGCTGAACTGGTGCAAACCAGCTGAATCCCACCTCTGGTTCAAACCCCTCTATTAGGAGTTGAAGTCATAGGCCATCATGCTTTATACATTGTACCTAGCTATATGAGCTATAGTAGAGTTGATGATGTTGTTGGCA
The DNA here is from genome assembly GCF_001527695.2 of Protobothrops mucrosquamatus. Taxonomy (NCBI): domain Eukaryota; kingdom Metazoa; phylum Chordata; class Lepidosauria; order Squamata; family Viperidae; genus Protobothrops; species Protobothrops mucrosquamatus. The sequence goes on from NW_015388427.1 coordinate 256,957, forward strand.
AGGAGGGAGGGAGGGAGGGAGGGAGGGAGAGAGAGAGAGAGAGAGAGAGAGAGAGAGAGGGAGAGAGAGAGGGAGAGAGAGAGAGAGAGATTCTATGGATAACCTACAGATTTAATGAAAGACCATTTTAAGACACCAATCAATGGATTTCAGTTGCTCTCTTAACTAGTATCATCTGTTGTCTCCAAGCACCAATTGCTTTTCATAATGTGTGTGGTGGGTAGAATTCAGGGTCTATAGCACTTTCTCATATGTCCCACCAGCTGATCAACTGCATTTTTATTTTTGCTTCTGTTTTTTGCATGTATTGCTCCTTTTCTTCAATAATCCTCTTTTATGTGCCAAAACAAAAAAAATCAAGCAACCTGTTAATTGGAACGGAATTCACATATGGATTGATAGAATTCTAATACTTCATCTATACCTCTACTAAATCTCATCAAGCAATCAGCCAGGAACTTATTTTAATTTTATTTTAGTTATTTGCCACAAAACTATCAATCTCCTGTAAAATTAGCATATTTCCTTCCTGTTTCACACAGCACTCCTCCCAATTCACCCTGGGTATTTTTTATTTGGTTGGTTTTGATGCAAAAATTTGTTGATCTCCTAGAATACTGTTATTTAACCAGAAAATATTAACTTTCTAGAACATAGATATTTCTGAGAGAACAAAACAAAATAAATAAAAGGCTGCTCAACTCCAGTCTATATCACAGCCCAATCAAAATGACCATAAAAAGCAGGGACAGGTAACCAAATGGACAAGACCACATTTGCAACAGACTGAATTTGGCAGACTCCTTCTCTTGAGTGCTATCTTTGTCATCAGAGCACAGAAGTTTGTTCATATGGTAAGATGTGCACTGGGAGAAGAGAGAAAACATTACTTTAACAGCAGGACGCATATAGACAATTTCAGTCTGCTTCTGAAGCAGACTGGTGATGGGATCGGGGCAACATCATTCTTTAAAAACAGATCTTTGTGTGCCACAGTAAGTGGGATGGGAGAATGAGGCCTTCATCAGGGCAAATGATAAAATCAGGAACAAAAAGGAGGAGGAAGATGTGACTGATCTTTTTCATTCATATATATATCAGACACTGTCTTAAATGGAATATAACAGAATCCTCAGCTATACAAATTGGTGTTATCTGAGTAATTAACACTAGTGTCAAGTTGCCCCCCAAAATGCAGAGAATAGACAAAGAAGCATTTGTTTTATGTATAATCTATGATTATAAACAAAACATAAAAATATAAGAATCTTAAATATGATAGCATGTTTAACCACAGAAACACAGAACTTAAGCTACATTTGGTTTAAGGTCTACCATGCAGTCAAGCCGGGAATAAAGTAGAGATTGCTTAGAAAAGAAGGTTCAGTTTATTTAGTTACCAGAAACTTCAGTGACACAGCATGTTTCTGGGATGGCTGAAAAAAGGGAGCTGGGAGTGGGTGGGTTTTTATACCTTTTGGAAGATTTGTGTTTGGAGTTGTTCCTGCTTGAGGTTGTTCCTGTTCCTGTGTCCTGTACTTTGACCTGAGCTTTTGGAATTCTAATGGTAGTGGGTTAACCCTATTATGTCCTAAAGGTCATGTTCTGCTTCTCTGGGGCTGTGGCTGAAGGCATTTTGCTTATGAATAGGTGGCCCAGTCTTTCTGAATAGGATTATCAAATCTGCATTTCTACATTTTAGAAAGTTTTATTAGTTTATGATGTACAATACAATGGAAATACGAAAGCAAATAGCGAAAAATATGGGGAAGGGAAAGGGGAGTAGAAAAGTGAGGTAAAGGAGAAAAAAGGGATAAAAAATACACTGACTTCCGACTTCCTCCATTTCTACAGAGCTAGCCTCCTCAGTTTCTGCCTGGGTCAACTTCGGCAGAAAAACCTTTTAAGATTTTTTTCCCCTCCATTATTCCTTTGGGGTATTATAATATTCTGCCTTTTTTAATATCCTCCCAAATATTTCCTTCTCTAGGAGGGGGATGCTGACTTCCTACAATATCAATACCAATACCCCAGGATTGTGATATTTGTTTGTTTATTTATATCAGTCTTCTGCTTTCCCTTGATGAAACCAGAATTCCATGATAACATCATTCTCTACCACTTATTTCCTGGACATATTACAGCAAATATAACAGTATTAAGGTCCATGAAGTGACTTACATTTCAGATATTTACAGAAATCAATACAAGATCCTAAGAGACTTCCTTCAAATTACACATTATGACAGCTGATACAGGAATAATAATAAAACACTAGAGCTCTCCCTAGAGGTCCAAAAGTAAATTTAGTTACAGAGCATAACAGTTGGTATCAATGGAGCACAGAGAATGTAAAATATCTTATCAGTTGACAACTGCCCTGTATCTACTTGAGTCATATTTGAGTCCAACTATCTAATATCCCTATGGCAGAAAAAAGGACTCCAAGTGCATGCAGTTAATAAAGTTTATTCTGATGCAAAGGTTAGATTCAAAGGCTGATTAGAAAAGCAGATAAAAGTGAACACATGACACTCTAAATCAACATTATATGTAAAAGAAAATGATAATCTTTCAGTAGGTTCAATGGGCAACATAGTAATAGATTTGGATCAGTGGTTCTCAGCCTGTGGGTCGGGACCCCATTTGGGGTCGATCGACCATTTCATGGGGGTCGCCAAGCAAGGCTGTCCGCCATTTTTTTTGTCCGCCATTTTTCCCCCTTTTCCGGCGGGTGCCTTACCTCCCTTGGGCTGGGCCAGCTGGTGGTCGGCCTGCTCCATCTCTGCCGCTTGCCAGCTACGCCTCGGCCAGCGCAGGGGGTGGAACCACATATGCGCGGCGCTCCCGGGCAGGGAAAGTCCTCGACTTACGACCGGTTGGGTAGTCCTCAACTTACGACCGGTTTAGTCCTCGACTTACGACCGGTTGGGGTCACGGCATTAAAAAGGTTGAGAACCACTGATTTAGATGAATACAAAAGCCAATCCCCACCAAAAGAGTTTAATCAGTACAGAGGAAAATAATATAAGGCCTAATATAAAATAAGATAAAGATGAGATAAGTCATGTTTTATAGATAGCAACAGATACGTCTCATGCAGATCTGGTCAACATAAGGCCTAGAAATTAGCAGATAAGATATTGGATACTGAAATGTAGAAACTTACATATTCTGCCAGAATAAGAGAAACACACACCCCCCGCCGCCAATTCTCAACAAAAATGCTCACGACAACGAAAACCTCGGATAGGGGGAAGAGCACAGGTAAGCAGGTGTCTTGCTCGGCTGCCCTCTCATGAAAGCAGGATGAAAACTCCGAAAAACGACCAGGAAAAAGGTTAAAACAGAAGAGTGTCTCTTCTGAACAAGAAAAAAAAGATCATATCCACATTCAGCTCTTGGGGGTGGAGTGGGGGATTTTTATTTTTTACCTCGTTTTGCTCTTTTAAAAATACTGCCCCCCCACCTGCTGCACCCCTCACAGACCCAAATCCCTTCTTTCCCTTCCTTTGAAACAAACAACCCCTCCCCCGAATCCTCCCGTTCCTCCCTTCTGAATTACAATGAAAGAAAGCCAAGTTTTTTCTTTTGTGGTCTTTACATATTTAAATTGCTAGAAGGAAATGGGGAAGCAAACCATCACAAGATACTCTTCTGTTTTAATCTTTTTCCCTGGTCGTTTTTTGGAGTTTTCATCCTGCTTTTGTGAGAGGGCAGCGTTTTGGGGGGTGAAGCTGCACCCTTTCCCCCCCCCAAGCCACAGCCGAGCAAGACGTCTGCCTGCCCATCTGGCCGCACTCTTCATCCTGTCCGAGGTTTTCGTTGATGTGAGCTTTTCTGGTGGAGAGGAGGAGGAGGAGGAGGACAATAACATGTTCCGGTGCGCCACATGGCGGACTTACCTGGGGTGGCTCCGTGACGGAGTGGAGCCCTAAACAGAAAATGGGGGGCCTCCCGCAGGCCGAGGGCCCTCCTGTGATCCAATTTGGAGAGCTGAACTCGCCAGCAGTTTAGTCTGGCGAGGATATTGAGGGGGCGAAGGGCCGGTGCTCGGTGGAGCCCGGCGGAGCCTGGCGAAGCCAGGCGGAAGATCTGGCCGGACTCGGCCTGGATCCGGCCCGATGGAAAACCTGGCCTGGATTCGGTCGCGGCCTCGATAACAGCGGAGGCCGCGACGGATTTGGATTTGGAGGCCGCGGATTTGGGAGCTGGAGGCCGCGGCAGCTGTGGAGGCTGCGGCAGCTATGGAGGCCGCGACGGAGGCCGCGATGGAGGCGACAGATGCATCCGGACCCGGACTCGGCTGCGACGGCCGGGGAGGCCGCGACGGAAGCAGATCTGGCCGGTGGCTTGCCCTGCGGACTCGACGAGGAGGCCGCAGTCTGGCGGCCAGGCGGCCCGGCGGCCCAGCGGCCTGGCGGCCCGGCAGAGCATCTGGCCTACGGACTCGGCCTATAGACTCGGCGGTGGACTCGGCGAGGGTAGGGGCCGGGGTTCGGCGGTTCGGTGGTCCGGTGGAGGGTCCGGCCCAAAGAGCCTGGCCGTGGACCTAACTTTAGCGGCCGGTCGTCTGGCTTATCCCAAGTCTTGAAAAGGGAACTAACCATCAAGAGGACTTCCCCCCCCCCGTGTATTTTCTGTTTGTTGGGACCTTGTACTCATGTTTGGAGCATACTCCAGGTCGGAACTGCTGGCCCTGCGCGATTCCCCCCTCGCGCAGGTACAGCCCAGTATAATCTTGAGGACCGTCCTCAATGACGGGGTATGGAACCCCCAGAGGCGCACAGCAAAAAAAGAACTGAAGAGGAGGAAATTGAGAACTTTTTTAGTGGGATGTTTTAACAAATTTTTAGGGGGTACGGG
>NW_015388427.1:264169-272549 GCF_001527695.2 Protobothrops mucrosquamatus
CAGGCAGGACTGGCCTAGGGACATTTTAAATTGGTTTCTAATTAATTTTAAAATATGAATAGGCCTATTGAATATATCTTTTAATTGATTTTAAATTTTGTAGATTTGTATCGATTGTTCTGTTTTTAATTGGCTGTAAGCCGCCCTGAGTCCACTAGGAGAAGGGCGGGATATAAATGCAATAAACTTGAACTTGAACTTGAAAACTTTCTGTTGAGGATTGGCAGCAGGGGGTGGGTGGGTATTTGGTTCTTATCCCCCCCATCTGCTGGGTGGATGCAGAAGGTTTTGGTCACTTCTGTCATGCTTGGAGGTTACCCATGAAGCATGTTTGTTTTGGGGGGGATCCCCATTCCGGTTGCTAAGCTTGCTTAAATTCTCTTCCTCCACCTCCTTCTTACCGGAGCCCCCCTTTGTCTGCAACAGAGCAGCAGGAAGACCCCTGCTGGGTTGGGGGTGATGGGGATCTGCTCTCTGCAGAGTACGGGCAAGGCTCTAGCTGATCAGTGCTTCTTCTGAGCTCAGCAGACGTGTCAGGATCAGTGCCGAGATCCAGCTGGAGCCTGGCACTGATCCCGGCACTTCTGCTGAGCCCTGACAGCCCTGAAGAAGCACTGATCAGCTGGAAAGTGGCACTGATCCTGGTTCTTCCGCTGAGCCCCAAAGAAGCGCCAATCAGCTGGAAAGCGGCACTGATCCTGGTGTTTCCACTGAGCCCCGAAGAAGTGCCGATCAGCTGGAAAGCAGTGCTGATCCTGGCACTTCCACTGAGCCCTGACAGCCCTGCAGCTCCAGCCATCTCTCGCTCAGGCTTGTGCGGTGCTTCCATCAGTTCAACTCATTCCCCTCCCCTGTTACCACTTCTCTAGGATGGTCGCGTACCACCTTCCAGGTACCAATGTACCACAGGTGGTATGCATACCACCAATTGAAAAGCCTTGGTCTAGGATGTAGCCTATTTACCAGCTATATCCAGCCTTTAGGACAGTTTGGTTAGGTTTGGCCTTCCTAAATGGTTTAATCCTGACTTCGTATTGATTATATTATTTTAGATTTTTATTGCAATTAATGCATTTTATTGATTTTTATTTTATAAGTCATTACAAAATGACACAGGAAATCATTTTGATTTCAGCATGATACCTCTATAGTAAATTAAATAAACCCCATTGCCTTTTTAGTTTTCTGGCCTCCACTTGAATGTTTGTCTTGATTGCTTCTATGAAACAAAGACCCTGAGTAGCCATTATGTTTTTAACCTGAGGAACCCTACCAGACAAATAATGTAATTTCTTGCAAAACGATGCATTCCAGCATGTACAGATCAATCCCCATTGTAAAAGGAAGGAATCTATTAGACAAAATTGCAAGAGGAATTTTGAATTTCTGAATTAATGGGACTCAATCCAAATTTTATTTGGGGCTGTGTCACACAAAATTTGGACAAAAGGAGAAACTACAGTACATGGGAAAAGTCCCATTTACCAAGGATGCCTTCCTTGTACCAATACTTCCAGTTTGCTTAGCTACCATTTAAACAACATCTACGTTAGAATGCCTTAACCAAATTCAGAAACCTATGCCATGTAACATAAGTACCATCTACTAGCCTGATGCTCAAAAGGTAGCATTACACTCTCATAGTATCTATAGCCATTTCAGGGTTCACAGTTAAAAGCATTCACCATGCTTCAAGTAGCTTAAGAAGGTTTGCTTCTTAAGCCATCACAGAGGTCACCCAAAGAGCAATGAAATCTGATATGAGACTCCATTTCTTAAATTTGCTGAGCAAAGTATTTAGTTAAGTTACATGTTTCATACTAGCAGCTTCAAATTTCATGCTGAAATCTTAGTGTCATATAATACCTACATGGCACAACATCCAAGTGTAAATCTCCATTCCTCACAAGTAACACACATTACCTTAGAAGTGAATGACAACTGGACTAACAACTCAGTTATTTCTCTATCCATTTATCAGGAGTAGGGATTTTTAAGTTAGTCTTGGTCACAAGATTTTCCATGGTTTTGGAAATTTCTGTAAAATTAAGCAAAATATTTAATGTATTTAATTGGAAAGAAAAAAATAAAAAACATCAAACTATCTTATCTGGGTCTAATGATGGCAGAGCAAAACTATGTTTTTTACTACTCTAAAAGTTCAAAAATATAGACATCATTTGATTTGGTTCAAAAGTTTGGACTTGTATTTTATTTATTTATTTAAAATCTCAAAAATAATATAGAAAAGCATACAGTGATTAAATAACAATCTATGAAAAGCAAAACAGTAAACCAGAAACAGAAAATATTTCACTTAATATGCTTTCTGTCAAAAAAAAAAAAAAGATCTAGACAGCTGGTATTGTAAAAAGTTATTCTATTAGCTAATTTAACTTCTAATTCTCACTAACAGAGATGAAATGATAGAAGGTGTTGAAGCCAGAGGAACCTTGGGAGGAAGTGATCATGCAATATTGGAATTCAACATTATGGAAGCACAAGCACTAGAACACAGTCAAACTAGAGTCTTGGACTTCAAGAGAGCTAATTTCAATAAACTTAGAGAGGGTTTGGGAAGGATTCCATGGATGAGAATCCTCCAGGGGAAAACAACTCAAGATGCTTGGGAAATTTTGAAAAGTGAGATAATAAAAGCCCAGTCTAGCACAATACCAACAAAGAGGTAAAATAACAGCTCTCAAAAGAAACCAGCATGGCTGCACAAAGAACTCTCTGATAAATTGAAAGATAAAAAGGACAAGTATAGAAAGTGGAAAGAGGGACACATAACTAAGTAAGAATATCAGCAAATAGCCCAAGCCTGCAAAGCTGAAGTGAGGAAAGCTAAGGCTCAAAATGAACTAAGGCTTGCGACCAAAGTCAAAAATAATAATAATAATAATAATAATAATAATAATAATAAAGCTTCTTTTAACATGTAAAAAGCAAGAAAAAAGTGAAGGAAACGATTGGTCCATTAGTGGATGAAAGTGGCAAGAAGGTGACAAGCAACAGGGAGAAAGCAGAACTATTTAACTCGTTTTTCGCATCTGTCTTTACACAAAGGGAAAAAGCAGACCAACCTATCAAAAATAGTGCCATAAAAAACAGAATAGAAACACAAGTTAAGATAGGCAAGAAAATGGTAAGTGAGCACCTGTCCAGCCTAGACAAGTTCAAATCACCAGGATCAGGTGGATTACATCCCAAGGTTCTCAAGGAACTGGCAGATGTGATCTCAGAACCACTGAACTATATTTTTCAAAGATCCTGGAGCACTGGGGAACTCCAATTATAGAGCATGCTTCCCCTAGAGCAGGGGTGTCAAACTCGCAATGTCACATGACGTGACTTTTCCATTGCTGGAAATGGAGTGGGCATGGTTTCAGCATGACACATACGGCCCGCAAGCTGGCAGTTTGACACATCTGCCCTAGAGGCTGGAATAATACTTTCTCTTCTCATATTTTGGACAACTGTTAAAATATTTTTTATCAAGCATTCAGCTCTATTTCATTGGGGAACTCATCTGCATATATATGTATATACTGTATATACTGTTCTGTGCTATTTGTTTTTTATCTGGTAGTAGTTCTTTTTGCTTTGGGTGGGGTTTTGGTGTGGGGTTGTTGGTTTTTTGGGCTGAACATTGCCAGATATTATTGGATTGGGGCAGTTTACAAATATATTAAGTCAGTCAATCTGTTAATCAATCAAAGAAAAAGGGTTCAAAAGGAAAAAAAATAAATGAAATGGAACCTAAAAAATGGCCCTGTCTATCAACATCCAAACAGGAGGTCCATGCGATCTTTAACTATTCTCTCTGTAATGAACATGTGCTGAAACTCAAAATTTCCAAGATGAACTAAGTAATTAGTTTTTCCCTTGCTGAATATATTTATTTAATTGAAATTCTCTGTGTGTGATTGTTGCCTACCATTATTTTTTCTGTATTTTCTTTGTTCCATTTTTTATAGAGAGAGTTTTTGCTTTGTTGAATTCTTTGAATTTTTTCATTAACATGCAGGACTCTACAGCTGTACACTACACCTTCTGTTTCTAAACTAGCACAAGGTTTATATTCTTTACTTTATGCAGGAATTTCCAAAACACCTTCTTTTCCTAGAGCTGAACTGAAGAGAGAGGTTCTTGATATAAGGACTAAGAATCAACTTTATTAAATTTCAAAAAGATAAAAAATACAAAATAAAATGGGGGAAAGAGAAACAAAAAGGAAACAAGTTAAAAAATGACAAGAAATAAAAGAGAGAAATTGACTTCCAGCTTTCTTCAGTGCAGGAACAATTATATAGTAAAACGAAAAACAGAAAAATGTCGTATAATCAATCAAGTTAACATTAAAATCACATTAAGAAAACCTCTAAGTTTAAACACAAGAATTAAAAATACAGTATACATGTTTAATAAGAATACATAATATTAATTCTAAAATCAAAACTTCATTTTCTACTTTCTCAAGCAAGAAGTCCAAAAGTGGTCTCCACATAGAAACCAAATTAGACAAGCTTTTGCCTTTTGTCAAAGTAGACAGTTTTGCCATCTCTGTCAATTCCATTAATTTTAAAACCCAGTTGGGAGATGGTGTGTATCTTTCCACCTCTGTGCAATTAAAGGTCTTGCTGCCATTGTCATATATAGAATCAAAGTCCCTTATTTTTTTCAATCTGCTTCTCTATGACATCAAAAAGAAAAGCTTCTAGTTTCAATTTATATCCATTTTTAATATTTTATGAATAAAGCAACATGTTTGATTCCAATAATTCTTGGCAGTTTTACATATCCACTAAAAGTGATAAAAGGTACCTTCACATTTATTATATTTCCAACACTTATTCGCTGTTCCTTTATACATCTTTGATAAGTAGGTACACATCTTGATAAATATGCATTTAGAGTTTTCCTATGATCAAAAAAACAGATAAGTGCCCAAAATAACCTCCAACATCATGTTTGGTAACATGTTTTAAAAGAAGTCAGAAAGGAATAGAAATACAAATTGTAATGACTGACCGTGGCAAACAGTTCTTGAAAAGTAAATCAATAACACATAATACTCTAAACATAAAAGTCAACCCTACAACATGTTAACATTATTATATTGGAAGACTCTACTGACCAAAATTGTCTCAAACTGTGAAATGAGTGGCATATAAATTTAATCAATAAATAAAATAAAAGTCTTGTTTGTTTATTTTGATTTTTTAATTTTCGAATCCAAATGCATTTGACCAGAAACAATGTGGCACCTGCCAGTACAGAAAATTTTTCTTCTTTGTGCATCTCTTAAAATTTACTCTGCATTGGAGGGTGTAGGAGGAAACATAGTTCAGAAATCTCAGTTCTTATATTACCTAGTAGCAGTATACAATATTTTTCAAACCCCCAAAATGATTAATCAAATACCATACATTTAGTCAGGCAGATTAGAAAGTTCAATATCTTCAAACTCGTAACTACTTCCTATCAGCCTCACCAGCATAATCTATAACATTTCATTCATGGTCTTGAAGGCTGCTTGAAGCTCCCTGTGACAAGTCCCCCACACCCAGTCACTGGTTTCTGCCCTCTATAGCTATTTTGGATTGAGCTGCAAGAAAATCCAGACAACTAGTTCCCACAGAGGCATCTGTCCATGTCATTTATTGATCGTTTGATTGATTGTTTGATTCATTCATTCATTCATTCATTCATTCATTCATTCATTCATTCATTCATCAGAATCTATCCATTACTACCCTTCAATTGTTCCATAATAAAATTGTAAGAATAGGACCATTCACAAGCCTTATTACTTAGGCAAATTATAGCTCATCTGACAAGACATACCAAATTATAGCATTGTATTTTCCTTTTCAGTTCAGATTCTGAAATAACGCACATTAATGTAGCCATGAGGAAGAGCCATATGGTTGCTCATGAGCTCATGGCCAAGATCAGATTTTTTTTCACTATAAACTTTCCTAAGGTATTTGTTTAAATTAATGTAATAAAAATATAGAACCAGTTTGATATGGTAATTAAGCCACCAAGCTTGGGTCTTTCACCTTAGACACAAAGTCAGCTATGGCTTCAGGCCAATTACTCTCTCTCAGCCCTAGGAAGGAGGCAGTGGCAAACCATTTCTAAAAATCTTGCCATGAAAGCTGCAGGGACTAGTCCAGGCTGTAGCCTGGACTCAACACTAACTCAGAGGCACACACACAAAAGAATATACTTAATATACTTTAGAAATCCTCTAATACGGAACAGCTATTGAAAATGCCAAAATTGTGTGGGTTCGAACTTGATTTCACAGTGATCAACCTGTCCTCTACAGATAGAACAAGAGGACAGCCAGACTTTTTTGATAACCTATAAATATGTGATTAATTGTCCTTTCTGGGCTAGTGGTCCAGAAAGATAGCATTTTGCCTTTTTAAAAAACTATCATCAACTATCATCCTATAAATAAATGTATTTGTTTGTATTATTTCTCACATTTATGTGGCCACCTATCTCACAAAAGGTGACTCTGGGCAGCAAATATTTTATTCTAAAATATTTTTCCAATGATACAAACTCTTGCCTATGAAATTTTTTGGTCCAAGAAGTATGTCAGGCACTACAGTGGTAAAAAAAAAAATCCTTTGTTACTTTGATATAGGATTACTGGTTAAAGACTAGAAAAATCCAGCTGATCACTCAGTGGCAACAAGGGGGTACAGATAACACATTCTGCTTTCGTTGGTGATAGTATGGATTTTGGCAGCTTAGATATGATAACCTTTTTTTACAACAAAAATCTCATATTACTTCTTTGATAAAAGATAACATGTTGAAAGGGACCTTGGAGGTCTTCTAGTCCAACCCCCTGCTCAGGCAGGAAGCCCTATACCATTTCAGACAAATGGTTGTCCAATCTCTTCTTTAAAAGTTCCAGTGTTGGAGCATTCACAACTTCTGTTGTTCCACTGGTTAATTGTCATATTTATTTGTAACAGCAGTTCAAAAGCATGCAAATGCAGGTAGATAAATCGGTATCACTTCAGTGGGAAGGTAACAGCATTCTGTGCCTGCTCAGCCTACATTCCATATGACCATGGAAGCATCTTCAGATAACGCTGGCTCCCTCAGCTAGGAAACGGAGATGAGCACACACACCCCAAAATCGGACACAACTAGACAAGGGTACCTTTATCTTTTTAAATGGTCCTGTGATCTATGGAGTAGTAGTTCAGGAAGTAAGTTAAAGTTCTTCACTTATAAGGCTACAGTTTCCAGAATTTCATGGGGGGAAAATACAGATTAAACTGTTTAAGCCAGTAGTGCAAGTAATATCCTTACCTAACCATGCATTTGATTTGATTGAGGATGTAGGTTTTGAATAATCCAGTAGATGGCGTACAGACTTTCTTTTAGAAATGAAATACATTATTAGCAGAGCTAAGATCAAGACAATAATATTGTTACACATCCCTTCTATCCTAATTAGAATAAACATTCAAATATTATACAATACTTTATGGGTCATTATTTTCCTTCTGCATTTGAACAGTACTTTCAAGAATCTCTCAACTCACAATCTAATAATATATGCATTCAAAATCTTCTATCTGCAGTTTCCAAGAACTGAGAGTAGGGAATATGGTTGAAACTTTTCATCTGCATATTCCACAGAAAAATTTCTCTCCATTTTTAATAGTATTTATTTCCATAAAGAAAATTATTGTAAATTTTCTCTAACAGTGCATTTAACAGAGTTTGGGCAAATAATAACTTTCCCTAGTTATACTTGTCTTTATTGCTGCATAAAAGGTGCTAGAGGTTTGCTTGCTGTACAAAGGTCAAAATGCAGGGTTCCATCTTAAGCCTAAGATTCTGATTTTGTGTAGGGTCATCATAAGCAGATTCCTTTCCTTTAAATCCCGTTTGAATACAGTCCATTATTTCTGAATTCAAGAAGAAAGTGCTTTATACTAGAAGATCATAACATTGTGTAAATTTCAATGCTTTTAATTAATATTTCCCCACTGATCTATTTCTGTATTATAACCAAAATTCTTAGCCCACTTTATCATGCATTCTTTAACTTGTTCTTCTGCTGTTTCAGTTCTCAGCAAAAGTGTGTGCATTCTTTGAAAACGTACAGTATGATCTTCTAATGTAAGGTCTCTTATTTTTCAGCATCCATTATTTCATTCTGACCAAACACGAAATAGCAAAACATAATTTTAAAAACCAAATCCTCTTCCTTCCTTTGCATCTTATATTTAACCTGTGGGGTTTTTTTTCCCTTGCCACATAAATTCAGGTTCATCTTTCTGCCATTCTTTGAATACTATACAAGTAGTTCTTAATTTACAAGCACAATTGAGCA
>NW_015388428.1:0-35283 GCF_001527695.2 Protobothrops mucrosquamatus
TGACCCCCTCTTCTTTGTGGCAGTCCCTCAAATACTGGAATACTGCTATCATGTCTCCCCTATTTCTTCTTTTCTTTAGACTAGCCAAACCCATGTCCTGCAGCCATTCTTCGTAAGTTTTAGTTTCCAGGCCTTTGATCATCTTAGTTGCTCTTCTTGTATGCTTCTGAGCCACATCTTTTGTAGAGGGATGTTCATAGTGCTGCCTTGAGAGAGTGTCCATCTGTGAAGGAAAACATACACAGTCTCATTATGCATGAAATCAGAAAACAGCCTGAGGGGAAACATGAAGCTTTGTGTTTTTCAGGAGAATACTATAAGACAATCTATAAAATCTGTTTTGAAATTGAAATTTTTCTACATTCTATAAGGAATTGATATTAAAGTTGGATTTTAGCCATGGACTAGCAGGTGAAGATCCATATGAAAAACTTATTTTGAAACACATTAGGAGTCTATAGGGAGAGTGAAATGGTAGTGGTAGAGAAAAACAAGAATGTTCCCCATTCCCTGATGGATTTTCCACCTTTATTTCTAAGATGTTGGCGAGAATTCCCTGACCTTTGTTAAGAGCTACTATAGAATATCTCTTTTGAAAGGTAAAAAGGGAGATGGACCTCTACAATTCTTCCCTTGTTCTAATAAGGATTCCACTCCCTACATGCTTTATTGAGGGAGGGATTTGTGCATTTCAAATCCCATCAGGAGACCCATAGAAATGGATGGCTTCGTTCTCTTCTCCTTATCCTTTTTAACAAGACTATGATTTTCTATATATCTGCAAGTTTCCCTTAGTACAGGGGTGTCAAACTGCCAGCCCATGGGCTGGTTGCATCATATGAGGCCGCACCCACCCCACCTCCAGCAATGCAAAAAAAGTCACAATATGTTGCGATACATCACGTGACGCAGCAAATTTGACACCCGTGCATTAGTATGTAGCTTAGGTATCCTGTCTATGGAATCAGAGTAACTCCCAACAAGGAAAGAGTATAGCATTTAGGTTTTTTGTTTAGAGCAAAATCAGGTAAGGGGAAAGTGAAATATATAAAATCATGTGTGATATGGAAAATATGAAGCTTCCGGTGAGGAATTATGCTGGGCAGATGTCTCCAAAGGAGCAAAGGGACACTGTAGCCAAGAATGCTGCTAGAGGGTGGATGCCAAACTCTGGATCAAAGAAAGATTGTAAGATAACCATTTTGCACAAAACATTTGCCTTAAAAACTTTCGGTGAAGAATATATTTCAGCAGACATTAAAAAAGAGGAATGGAGTTATTTTATATGGTAGATTTGTGAGGTAGAAGTTAATTTATTTGGGGTCAAAACTATAATGTTGGGGATTTATGCCTCAAATGAGGATGAAGGAATGTTCTACAAACCACCTATGGGGAGATTGATGGATTTCTCTAATGAAAGTTGGTGTTTGAAGAAAGATTGGAATGGAAATGGACAGAACTTTGAGAAAAATATTAAATATTAAAATTACGTAGGATAAACTACCACCTTTTTCTGATTTGATTATTAATTTTGGGTTGATTGATATATGGAGATGGAAAAATGGTAGTTCAAGAGAATATTTTACTTTTCAGAAAAACATAACTTTTTCAAAAGTAGACATGATTTGGATTTGAAGAGTCTTGGCTACTAAAATATCTAAAATGGAAATTTTACTTTTTCATACCAGAATCCTGTGATTTTGGTTATAAAACAAAAACTAGATTTTTTAAGGTGGAGATTAAATGAAGTATTGTTACAGAAAGAAACAATTGTTGAGGATTTTAAAAAGAAATTAGAAAAATTCTTTGAAACTAATTTAAACTAAGGCATTGACTTGAAAATGGTTTGGGATGCAGGTAAAGCCCTTATTAGAGGTTGTCTAATTCAAGATAATTCTGAAATTAAGAAGAAGAAGAAAGAGAAAAGACAAAATATTCTGGCGGAGATAAAAAGAAAAGAATTAAAGAACTTCCTAGGGAATATAAGTATCTCTCAACAAATTAAGATTTTAAAACAACAGTTAACAATGACAAAAATGGAAATAAATCTGTAAAACAGAGACGTTTTGAATTTGCAAAGAAACCAGAAAAATGGTTGGCATATAAATGGCGAAAAGAAAGGGAAAAGAAAATGATATTGAAATTACTAGAGGTTGATTCTATATGAACAGATAATATTGCTATTCAAGGAACACTGTATCAGTATTAATTTTATATAAAGAACATGATATTTCATTGGAGAAAATGGAGGAATACCTTAGAAAACAAAATTTACCGAGAATCACAGAAGAACAAAGACAAATTATGTATGGACCTGTAACAACAAGGACGTTTTGGAAGTTATACAAGAGATTAAACTAGGAAAGTTTCCTGGGTCAGATGGACTATTAGGTACTATGAGGATGATTTTTTTTTTTTACAATTTTTACAAAACACAATGAATTCTATTTTACAGGGAGGAAAATGCCAGAGACTTGGAAAGAGGCCAATATAGCATTAGTACTCAAAGAGGGACAAGATTTGACTTTAACAAGACTAATGCCATTGAACAAAGATTATAAATTGCTTACAACAATTTGAACTGAAAGATTGAAAATAATTTTGCAAGAATTTATTCATGAAGATCAATGTAAATTTTTACCTGAAAGATAATTGAAGGGCAATTTTAGGAATGTGTAGGATATTAAGGAAATATTTGAAAAAAACATAATGAAAAACAAGCCACATGTGTCTTTCTAGATGCAGAGAAGGCTTTTAACAAATTGAATTGGATGTTTCTGTTTGATGTTTTAGAAAATATGAACTTTGGAGAGAACTTTATAAACTGGGTAAAATCAATTTACACTCTACAGACAGCACAAATAATTGTTAATGGAGAGCTAACAAAACCATGTGAGATATAAAAAGAAAGAAGACAAAGTTGCCCATTTTCCCTTCTTTTGTTTATTTTAGATATTGATATATTGAACACAGACATACGGTAAGATGAGAAGAGAGGATTGTGAGTGTAAAGATTTAAAAAGAGATTCATAAGAGTTTTTGCCGATACTTTGATGTTGGTTTTGGAAGATTCTTAAAAGGAAATTGAATTATTAATAACTAAATTAAAAGAATTTAGTGCATTAGCAGGTCTCAAAATTAATAAACAAAAGAGAAATACATTAACAAAAAGTATGAAAATACAAGAGTAAACAGAACTGATAAAGAAAATAGATTTTAAAACTGAAAAAGGTTAAAATATTTGGACATCTGTTGATAAATATGGCCTGTATCTTATTTCAAAATTATTATATTAAGTTATGGAATGAATTCAAAACAGAAATGTTAAAATGTGATAAAGTGGAATTCTTATTATTGGGGAGAATATCTGTGATAAAGATGAATGTTTTACTTAGAAGGTTATTTTTGTTCTAGACAGTACCGGTTTTGTTTTGACAGCCAGTGTATTATTTAAATAGTGGCAGAAGGATACTTCTAAATTTGTATGGCAGGTGGGATGGGGGGAAATCACAAATTAAATATAAGGTATTACAAGATGCAAAGGAAAGAGGAGTATTGGGTTTACTTGACTTAAAATTATACTTTGCTCTTTGTTAGTTAGTTTGGATGAAAGAGAGTTGCTGGGAGTTGCTGAGATGTAAAAAGTTACTTGAGTTAGAAGAACTCAAACTGAGATTTGGATGACATGGATGTTTGTCATATGTCAAAGCTAAGCTTAATGTAGATTTTACATTAGATGTGCCATTCTGAGAATATGGAATAAATACAAATTTATGTTGTCAATTTATTCAAAGGGAATATAAAATAAAATCAAGGAAAGATTTAGTAACAGAAGAATATACAGTATTTGGCAGTGGTTATGTACAATTATCAGATGTTATGGTTTTGAACAATTAAAGATTGAATTTGAAACAAAACTGTGTACAGTGATGAACACGTTATTGTTAAAATGTATAAACTTTTGTTGCAATTTGAGACAGAACAAGTGAAAGAATGTAAGATAAAACGGATTAAAAATTTTGGTTACAGTATACAGATGGAATAATGGGAAAATATGTGACTGAAAGAAAATTTAGAATAAGGTCTAGTGCTGAAGAGAATGTTGATAAAACAATGTATCATTGATATATGTCACCAGAGAAATTGTCTAGAATGTATGAAGGTATTTCAAATTTACATTGGATATGTGAACGATATGAAGGGATATTGGACATACAATAAAATTTGCATACAAATATGTTCACTAATTCAGAAAATTTTAAAGATTAATGTACAATTGAAACCAGACGCTTTTATTCTGGGACTAATGGATAGACAGGTGGGAAAAAAAGTGATGGAATCTTGTTTTTATATATGACAGTTTAAGAAAGATTGTTATGTGCTCAAAAGTGGAAAGGTATGGCATTAGCCATGATGGAGAAATGGTTGATAAAATGATGGAACTTGCAGAGATGATCAAAGTCACCTCTGTGCTTAGAGAAAAGACATCTACATTTATGGCTGACTGAAAATGAAGCAAAAAAATTAACTGTGGTTTTGATGATTAAGAACAAATAGACAAAAGAAAAATAGAGCTTTTTTGTAACCACAATTAAGAGATCATTTTGTAATCATACTTGTATTTGCTACAAAGAAATCAGAAGTTTCTTCTTTATCATTTCTTTTTATCTTTTGCTTTTGCATTTTGTCCTGCTATTCTCTCTCTTTTTTGTATTCTCTTTATTTTATGTTAGTTTTCAGGATATCATAAAATATTCTAGTTTCCAGAATATCATAAAATAATATTCCTGAAGCATCAGTATGTTTGTTCTAATGTATTGTAAATTCTACTATAGCTCTGTCCCAAAAATACCACTGAAATCTAGTTCCAAATTTTTCCCCCAGGTCATTTTCTCTATCTGCATGTCAATAGTGAACACACAGACGGTCTTGCCCGGACTTACAGCACTGACCTTCCAGCCATTCTTTCCAATGGATCTTATAAGGTACTTTAACCTCTTCCTTAGGCAATTAAATTTCACTTTGCAGATTTGTGTGTGTGTGTGACATGCAGGCTTTTTTGGGGGGGGGGGTCTTTTTTCACATTATATTCTTTTTGGTCAAAAGTATGAAAATGATTCTGCATAAAAGATCTGTAGTAAGAGTTTTATTCGTAATAACCATCACTGTTCATGCCATAGAAACAGGGTATACAATCAGCTCCAATCCAGTCTGAAGCCAGATCCAAGTTGATTTTAAAAAACAAGCATATGATTCTATTTGACCGTTGGATTCAATTTTCTGATTTTAAGAAAAATCAAATTGATTGTGAAAATTGAGATTTCTCACAACTTAAAGAGCGGGATTGCCTTGACAATACAGGAGAATAGGGCAGGAAGTGTTCCCTTGTTTCTATGCCAATCCAACCACCAGTGCACAAGCACTGTAAGAGCACCCTGAACTGTGTTCTGGATGATCTTCAAAGGCAGTCCCTGTAGACTGTATTATAGTAATCTAACTAGGACATAACCAAGACTCCGGTCTAAGAAGGGATGCAGTTGGTGCACAAAATGAATCTGTGCAAAGCCCCCAAACCCCCAGCTTCTTCTTAAGCAGGAGCTCCAAGTCCAGGGAAACCCCCAAACCATGCACCAGCTCTGTCCAGGGGAATGCTGGAAAGAGCCATTGGGGAGCAACCTACTAAGAAGAGATGCTGGAATCCAACCATCATCCTGAAGGGTTGAACGTCCAAAGGCATCCTCACATCAGATCTGATGCCTTTCTGGCATTTGCCCACTGATGGCCGCTTCCCTTTCCAAACAGGCACTTTACTCTGCTTAAGGGAAAGTGCACTGCCACAAGTTGGCAGCCTGGCTTTCCCACTGCTACCAGCTAAGCAGGTGATTCAGCTTCCCTGTATTAAAATATGTTTTACGTCCTTGCCTCTGCTGACTCATTGCTTCCAGTGGATGCAAACCCATTTGTAGATGTTTGCCTCCACTTTCCTTCCTTTTATTTGCTTTTAAAATTAAATTAAAGCAAAACAGAAAACACATTACTCCTAAGATAGGAAAAGGGGTGGTGTGAGACAGCTAGACAGGTTAACCAGTTCCAGACACAGCAGTCCTGGCTTGTCTCTTTCTGTCTTCAGAAGAGTCAGATCCAGAATGTCTCTGCTGAAACATGTGTTCTCAAATGCCAATTGCCTAGCCCCCCACATCTGCCCCGTGCCCCACATTATTCCATCTAGCCTAAGGCAAGAGCAACTGGGGCATGACCATGGAAAGGTTTTGGAAGAAACTAACCCAAAGCACAAAATAACAGCCTAATCACAGCCCTCAGAACCAGCTGGTGCTTGAAATAATAATATTTTGTTCTGTAAATCAGGATCCAAGATTGTGGGCACGTGAAACAAAACTCTAATTAGAACAACCTCTTTGAAGTTGAAAAGTTTCAAAGTAAAACAGTTTGCACACCTCTTTTCCCAAACTCTTTTTCTGTGGCCAACGATCATATCATGAATTATATGAAATAAAGAAATAGTTGCAGGTATTAGAATCAAACTTCTCTTCAAACAAGCTCTGGGCTACCTTGGTGTTATAATCAAAGCTGGAAAGGTGTTAATGCAACCGAAATACAGAAGTGGGATGATTGAGTAACAGCAGATTCAACTCTGGTATGAAAAAGACTTTTTTTTCCCCCTGAACATTTTATCCCAGAGTGAGCTGACAAAATAGAGTCCCCTTTCATTTGAATTAGCAAAGTCTAATTAAGAAGCGTAGAAATAGCAGGATATTAGATCAGCTTTAAATTTGTGCATAATGCCCTGATTTGTTCTAAAGCTAGTTACCATAGTTTCTCAACTTGGATGAAATGGATAACTATGATAAGAGATGTCTGGATTTCTTTGCTCTTGCTCTGAAGAAAGAAACAACCAAAGGGAGCACAAATACAGACAAAAGACTTATTCATAGATTAGCTTATTAAGCCATTGCCCATTTCTGCCGTATGAAAGTGATACAAGGACTCAGAAGTAGGATCTTTCTCTCATTCCAGTAATTTAACCAAGCTCTCTCCTTAAACCAGCCCAGTTATCCAATTCTCTCACTTTGTTTACTTCATCCTTCTCTTGAACGGAAAGGCTTACCAAAAGTTGGATAAATAGTTATCTTTTAAATATATATTATATATATATATATATATATTAAATATAATATATAAATTTAATATATATACATTAATTTTTCATACTTGATGTGGAAATTTAATTTGTTTGTAATATATTGCCCTCCTGAATGTTTTGGCTATTGGAATACTTAAAAATGGAAAGAATAAAGAAATGTAGCATAAATACTGTGTTTCCCCAAAAATAAGATCCACCCAGAAAATAAAACCTAGCTGCCTAGCATGATTTTTTAGCATGTGCCTAATATAAGCCCTACCCCAAAAATAAGCCCTAGGTAAGAGTCCGCCCACTCTTTCCCACCGTCTGGTTGCTCCCGACTGCAACGGGACAGGAAAGCGCACGTCGCACCAGTGCCGCTGCCACAGGTTGAGGCAAGGCAGGTGGGGGTGGAGCTGCCCCACCCGCTTACCTCGGGGCCAGGCCACCCACACCCTACCACCTTCCTCGCCTCATGGCAGTGGCACCAGCAGTAGCAGCAGCCCCATCCACCAGGAGCCCTCCCACTTGCCTGGTTGCTCTGAGTCGCAACGGGGCAGGAGAGGGCTCATTGCACCAGTGCCACCGCTACAAGGTGAGCGAGGCAGGTGGGGGGTTGAGGTGCCCCATGTGCCCTGTACCCACTTACCTCAGAGGCCCCACTCAGTGACCTCTCCCTGGCAGTTCAATGACCTGGCTGCCTGCCCGCCTCTTCCTTTCACTCCCCTCCTGAGCCAGACTGTCATGCTACAGAGGATGGGTGAGGGAAACTCAGTCACCTTACCCGGTCCCACTTCACCATTTCAAAGCCAGGACGGAGTAATGGCGAAAGGCCTTGGCTGTCGCTGTGCAACAGCTGCATCTGCCTCTAGAGAGGCTTTCTTCGGTCCCTGATGGCCCTGCCCTGTCCCACCCCTCTTAGATCACCTGCCTGGCGGCAGCTGCCACTTCCTCCTCCACCACCTGCCACTTGGGTCCTGTGGCACTGCATCACTCTGCCTGCTCCCTGTTCGCCACCTGTATTGTGTGGTTTCAATGGCGGTAGCTCTGGAGGCCCGTGGTAGGCTCTCTGCATTGTCCCTGGGCTGGCAATTTTGGCCACCGGCCCCCTTCGTGGCTCTGGGAGAATTGGCGGCTGGAGTCATGGCAGCGAGGGCTTTGGAGCACCCCTGCCGCCAGCCCTGGTATAACTCTCCCGTGGTGTATGGGCAGAGCCATGAAGGGGGCCGGTGGAAGGGGTCCCAAAATATATATATATAAGACCCAGTCTTATTTTTGGGGAAACACAGTAGTAGACAGTCTGCATTAAGACTGGCCATCTGGAAAATTCAAAAAGGGAAAGAAAATGGCAATCCACTTATGCATCGATGTAAGGATGTGACAATTTTGTGTGTTACAGGGATTTTTTTAATGTTAGATTAGGCAGCAATTCGTATCCTGATAGTTCAGCTAGTTTCCACCTTTCCCCTGTCCAGAGAAGAGAAAATGAATACAGGTAGTCCTCAGCTTATGACCACAATTGAACCTAAAATTTCTGTTTAGCAAGGCAGTTGTTAAGTGAATTGTGCCCCATTTTATGACCTTTTTGGCCATGGTTGTTAAGCAAATCATTACAGTTAAG
Organism: Protobothrops mucrosquamatus; assembly: GCF_001527695.2. Lineage (NCBI taxonomy): Eukaryota > Metazoa > Chordata > Lepidosauria > Squamata > Viperidae > Protobothrops > Protobothrops mucrosquamatus. The sequence continues at coordinate 8,763 of NW_015388428.1, forward strand.
TGAATCATGCAATCATTAAGGGAATCGGACGTCCCCCATTGACAGTTACTTGTCCGAAGCTCCTGAGGGAGGTTGCAGATGATCATCCCAGAACTTCGGAACAGTGCAAGCATCACAAAACCACACGGTTGTCAAGCACCCAAAGTTTGATCACTTGAGTGGGGAGGTTGCAATGGTGGTCACAAGTTGTAATTTTGAACAGTGATGAAATAAATGGTTGTAAAATGAGGAATATGTGTACACGAAAATTGAAAGGCAGACATTTTTCCCCTCTCTTATATCCATATAGAATTATAACAATTGTTGCATTGATCAGCTATAATGTTTCATGCATCTGATCTGATGAAGTGGATTTTAATCCATGGAAGTTAAAACCATAATAAAATGTGTTAACTTTCTTTCAGCTTCTGCCCCAAGGTATCTGACAATGACATGGGTGGCATATAAATTTAATTAATTTATTATATTGTAATAAATTCTTCGGTTACACTTTTTCATGAAGTTCTTCTCTGATACCTGATGGTGACAATGTTGCCTTCACTCTGGATCAAAAATTACATGTATTGGCCTGGCTAATAAATAGCTTTTTTTTTTCAAGGGTTTTTGATTTCTGCCCACATTAGAGGAAACAGAGCATAAACTAAGATCACATAGCTTCCTGTACACATATCAGCTCATTCATTGCTTCCTCCCTACAAGTGCAGCAATGGATATCCTTTCTGGCTAGCTTCATCTTTTGTAAGACCAGAAAATTTGGTTCCAGTTTATATGTAATAAAAATCATAAAGGCAGAGAAGCATCTGGCTAATGAATATATAAATGCTCGAGTCGAGACGTCTTTTTATATTTCTCATCTTCATGTGATTCATTCCCAGGAAGTTGTGTGGTATTATTTTTATGAAGCTCATAATAGGACCTCTCCTATGATATAAAACTTTTATATCTATGAACCAAAGTTATAGTCCTCAGATATGGTACTTACAAAGGACCTAATATACAGCTTTTGTCTGTCTCACCGCTTTACCTTCACTTTAGGTCCAATTCTCAGCATATGTTTTTGGCAATTATAATGGCACCATTTCATTCACTGTACAAGAAGATGAAGGAGCAGCCAATGGCAGTGTGGCACTACTGATATGGGAAAAGTCAGGGAGCTGGAGAGATCATTGGTTTCTCATAACTTTGGAAATGCCAAGCCTTCAGAACAGGTAATTACAGCACCAGGAATATTCATCATTACTATCATTACCGGTGACTTTTAAGGGTGAGACAATAGATGGAGGATTCCTAGACAGTGCCTTCCCCCCAAGTCCTCCAAGCAAGCTTACTAGTTTGTCACAAATGTATGCTGTTGCATAGCCCTATATGAAGCCTAGCTGTTCTTTGTTTTTTGTTTTTTCTAAACACTATATTTATCTTACAAAAGAGAAATCATCACAAGCCTATATGCAAAGTTCTACCTCTTACTCTGCTGAGGGGAGGAGAAAAGAAGAAGGGCTGGGAAGAAAGATAGAGGAGGAAATTGCAAGTGGGAAGGAAGGTGAGATTTACGTGGGCCATGCTGGAAGGGAAAGAGAAGATGGGTTCTGACTTTTAGAGCACCTACTGTACGGTAGCAGAGAGAGCACCAAAAGCAACAAAGGCCTAACAGCATTTTGCAACCTGCTGAATCTTAGGAACAATTAAAAGAGTCTAATTGGCAATAGAAGAGAATATTTGTAACTTAGGGTTGAATTCTGGAATCCTTGGTGCCCTCTGAGCTTGGAGGTCTGATGATGCACTGATGATGTTAACTAGTTTGGTAATGAAACATCTGCAAGAAAACCACCAAGCTCAGAGAACACCAAGCACCCCACAGAGTCCAATTAATTAAACACTCTTTTGTTTCCTACCTCTCCATGCCCCAGCCCCAGCCCCTCTTGATTTTGTGAAAGAGTGTCTCTCTTCAAAATGAAATCCTGATTTTAGTGATTTTTAAAAAAGGAAGCAAGGGCATTCTTCCAATAAATTTATGGTTTCAAATTATGTTGTTTTTGCTAATTTCCAACTAATAGGTTTTATTTTATCATGTAGACAGCTATTTTAACTTTATTTGATATATAGATTAAATTTAAATTATTAAAAGTAAACTGTATGTTTATTCCTTGCTCATTCTTACCCCTAATGTAATCTTTAATTTTATTAATGGGGAAAGCACATAGATTCGTTTTATAGGGTCAAATTGCTTCAAACTTTGAAAACCCCTGCCCTACATTGTACCATCAACGTGCAAGACACTTTTCCAAAGAAACACATTTTGCTTTAAGAATTTTACCATGTAAATTTTGACATAATACAGGATGGAGATGGAAATTGAATAAGAATATATATGTGGTTTAATCAGTGGTGGGATTCAAATTTATGAACAACTGGTTCATTGTGTGGATGCCACTCCCGGAAGTCCGTTCTGGGCCTGGGCAACAAAAAAATAGCTACCGGTTCTGCCAAACTGGTGCGAACTGGCTGGATTCCACCACTGCATTTAATACATGTTCTTAGGACATTATCACAGGGATACAGCTCCAAATTTGAAAGACTTCTGGGTCCTACAATGTGAACAATTTATTTCTCACTTAGTTGTGCTGAGGTTTTAAACTGTTACTAAGTTGTGGTTTGTGGGGTTAATAGTGGGGCTGTGCTAAATTTCCCCACAGAAAGGAATTCTTGCCTCACATCTTCTCCCAGTTGCTGAACTCAAGTCCTAGGAGAAATGCTAACTTAATACATATAGTACAGTACACACACCACTAGTCCAGACAAAGCAAGCAAAGGTGAAAATTAGTTCTTTTTAGCACTGGAAGAACTTGTCTGCAAGGTATCAGGCTGCTGGGGACAAGGAGTTACTTTCTGTCTTGTCTTTTGTCTGCAGTGGCGATGAGGCATCTTTTACTGTAAAACTTCAGCACAGTGATTTTTGTTCATTAATATTTCAAGTTAGCAAAAGTGAAGACGAACATAGATTGTCTTTAATTGCTTCTGAAAGTTTGGTGAATGAAGAAAGTAGTAATGTGGAAATCTTAGATTTAGCGAGGATTGAAGAGATGGAGAGAGATGGAGAGAGAGAGAGAGAGAGAGAGAGAGGAGAGAGAGAGAGAGAGAGAGAGAGAGAGAGAGAGAGAGAGAGAGAGAGAGAGAGAGAGAGAGAGAGAGAGAGAGAGAGAGAGAGAACTTGAAATGAAATGCAATGGCTTTAGGATGGAGTTTCAAGCATAAGGAACAACAAAGAAGAAAAGAGGAGTTGCAGATAAACCTAACAGAGAGAACTTTACATTCAGGAATCTAGCATTTTTCATCTCTCTGATCCCACAGTGTAGCAGCATGACAAGATCCCCTTTTTGAAGAGAATACTAGGTGTTATTGAGAAGAAGTGGGGTTGAGGAATGACCAGCCATTTTTTTACTTGTTTACATGAATGCCAGGGTAGGAACTGAGAGACGTGACTGAGAAGAAAACCAAAGTGAAAGATGTAGCTGCCAACCAATTGTTAAGGATTGACCGTTGAGTAAGATCAACCTTCTTTCAAGTTGAACTTGGCTCTTGGAGATTTTAATAGACACATCCATGTAATTTTCTAGGTAGCAGCATGGAAGTGCCTTGTCATCGCCTTCTTTAAATATGCTACAAGACTTATAAAAGTCCTCCTGAAATGGAAAATAACCTTTTAAAGCTCCTGGAATTTTTCTCTATTCCAGTTTAAACTCTGGATGTTTGAAGAAGTCCTGAATTCTACTAATGATGAATACAATGTCCAAATATATACACACCAAACACTTTGGGTGTATTTTCTATGATTGTTGCAATCAATTGTTCTTCATACTTATTCAGTTTCCTTTAAAAAGAGTTTGTATTACCATTATTGTAACTAATTGGAGATCATGGGTTGCGTGTGTAAGAGAGAAAGAATGCCATGACATTATGTAGCCAACAAAATGCAACTCCACTATTGTAATAATTAGTGTCCTATTCTAAAATTGATATAAGTAGTGAAGGAAAAAGGTTGCCATAGCAACAAGACCTACTCTGTTTTTCCTGCTTGTACTGATTGGATATATAATGTTGTTGTTAGAAGCAAAATATTGTCATTGTTCACTTGTTCAGTGAGGAAGAAAAGAGTAATCTATCTTTTGCAAAGAATGTTATCTCCCACTGTTTATGTAGCACTATATTTATCTCCTTTTTGGAGCCTATAATACAAAGCTACATAACTTTTTTATGTTTAAAAGCCTCACTTGGTCTTCCAGATAAGAAAAATGGTGAACTAGATGTCTCCAAAAGACCATGGCAAAAAGCTCAGACCAGTGGAACCCCTTCAGATCAGGAGAAGATGAGAGGTTACCCACTTGTGGTCTGGACAGTTGCTCCACACAAGGTAGCCACAATATAGGACAGTGGTGGCGAACCTATGGCACGGGTGCCAGAGGCAGCACTCAGAGCCCTCTCTGTGGGCACGTGTGCCATCGTCCCAGTCCTAGGCCTTCAGCTGGGTTTTATAAAACCTTTTCGCTTTAGGCCTCCGCCGCCGTGTAAAAAAAAAAAAGGTTCAATCAGTCAATTTCAACTTCTTGCGGGGAAAAAAAAGATCTTGCAAAGTTGGAATTGATTGATTGAACTTTTTAGTCCCACCCAGTCTGCCGTTACCACCACAGCCACGCCCAGCCAATGGGCCACACCCAGCCAATGGGCCACACTCACCTGGCACCTGACGATGCATAAGTGAGTTTTGGGTTGCAGTTTGGGCACTCGGTCTCTAAAAGGTTCACCATCACTGGTATAGGAGTTGTCCTGTAGGTCTGGGCACTGGGAAATGAGGGAACAATCATGCTTTCAACCATGGCAGAGCCTTTAAGGACAGTGGGTTTGACCACCTCATTTTCTAATCATCCTTGAATTTACAATTACTTTACAGCTAAAAGAGATCTTCCAGACAAGTTTGAAAAGCTATCTGATGAGTAAAATTCCATCTCCAAATAAAAGAAAGGCTAACCAGCAGTTTAAAGAATGTAAAGTATATAAAATAAGTGGCCAAAAGCTAAATAAGAATTTAATTTAAGAAAGTTTTAAACACATTAAAGGACTGGATAAATTTGGAATATTGGGACATTTGTTAAGATCTTTAAAAAAATTGTATAAACAAGCCAGCATTTCCATTGGAACACAAATTGTTTAATCTATCAGGAAAGAGATTATTGACTGAAAATAAAAACACCCCCCCTCCCCGAGACTTCATAAATATACAGATGATGCAGCAAAATTTCAGGCAAGAAAAATGACAAGCAAAGATATGACACTGGAGACATTTCAAAGCATTCTTGAAGAATTGGGAAATAAACTTATAACTAATTTGACAGCAATAATTTCTGCACCTGTAAATGTATTTTTTGAAGAAAATAATAAATGAACAATATGACAGATAACCAACTGCCAGCAGAGAACCATCTGATGTACAAGCAGGATTTTGTAAAGGAAGAGGAACATATGATCATATTGCCAATATATATTGGATAATGGAAAAAGCAAAAGAATATCAAAAAGACATCTACATGTGCTTCATTGACTACACAAAAGCCTTCAACTACATTGACCATGACAAACTCTGGAACTGCTTGAAAGAATTAGGAATATCACCACACCACATTCAACTCATCCAGTCATTGTACTCTGATCAGGCAGCCACTGTTAAGAACAGAATATGATAAGATAAGATAACCTTTATTGTCATTTTTTTACTATGGGCACAATGGCACACATCAAAAATGAAATTTAGTTGCCCGCTCTCAAAGTGAAACACATACATGACACACACCTAAACATACTATGAACAACATATATATAGACCCACATTCCTACATATACGTAGCAAATAAATATTAAATACTGTCCATCTTGAATATGTAACGGAAGGAGGAAGCTTGAGAGTTCACAAGGTTAATGCTGTATGGAATGAAACTATGGCTGAATCTGGATGTTCTGCTATGGATACCACGAAGCCTCCTCCCAGAAGATAACAAGGAAAACAGGTCGTGAAGAGGATGTGTAGTGTCCCAGATAATCTTACGGACCCTGCTCAAACAACGCTTCTATGCTATGTCCTGGATGGGAGGGAGGGAACTGCCAACGATTTTTTGGGCCATTCTCACCACTCTCTGCACCGCCTTCCTGTCTGAAGCAGTGATGCCTCCAAACCAGAGATACAAAATGGAGATATAAAATGGTTCAGAATTGGAAAAGGCACTTGACAAGGCTGCATCCTGTCATCTACACTATTCAACATGCACACAGAAATAGTTATGAGAAATACACAGATGGAGGAATCTACTACTGGGGTTAAAATTGGTGGTAGAAATATCAACAACCTTCTATATGCAGATGATACAACATTGCTCACTGAAAGCAAGGAGGATCTGGAGTGTCTAATCCTGCGACTCAAAGATGAAAGCGAAAAATTTGGACTGCACTTTAACATCAAGAAAACAAAGATAATGTCAACTCCAGGGAACACACAGGCCAGAGCGCAGAGCAACAATGAGACCATTGAAACAATAAGGGAATTCATCTTCTCAGGCTCTAAAATCAACCAAAGTTGTGGCTGCAGCCCTGAGATCAGAAGACATATAACACTTGGAAGAACTGCAATGTCTGACATGAATAATATTTGGAAGAGTAAAGACATCAGCCTCACAACCAAATGCAGATTAGTTAATGCAATATTTTTTCCAATTGCTACTTATAGCTATGAAACTTGGACTCTGAAAAAGGCAGATAGGAGAAGAGTGGATACCTTTGAATTGTGCTGGAGGCAACTATTACACATCCCATGGACTACAAAAATAATGAACGAAGAAGCCAAGATTGCAAAACAGAGACTGAGTCATGTGATAAGAGCTGATTTACTCAAAAAGTCAATCATGCTAGGAGTGATCAGCAGAAAAAGGAGAAGGCATTGTCCTAGTACCTACTGGCAGGACACTATGAAGGATGACACTGAGATGACCATGGCAGATATGAAGGAGGCAGTACGAGACATAGGGGCTTGGAAAGTGCTAATCCATTGAGCGGCTGAGGGTCAGACACAACTGAATGGCTAATGATGATGACAACGGCAGATTAATTAATGGGAAAATATTGAAAAATTAAGAAATTAAGAATTATAAGATAGAGATGATAAAGTGGAAATGATAAATCAAAAGATGGCTTTACAAAAGAGGTTTTCTAAAACCTTAAAGAAATATTTGAGATGCGAGAAATAAAGTGTGAATGGGGATTCAATCCTACAACAGCAACTTTATGAATTAAAGATTAAGACTGTTAGTAGTTCCTCCCACCCCCACCCCCCAAAAAGGAATGTAAAGTTGATTTATATGACCAGCAATAAAATAAGAAACACTTTTGTAGAATTCTGGAAACCTTTTATGAACTTTTTGCTGACATTGGACAGAAATGAGGATGGGTTTGGGATGTGTGAATGGATAAGAGAGACCCTGTTATGAGAAGTGAACCACATAGATAATTTCACAGGAGGCTGGAAATTATTAATTCGTCTCTACAAATTAATCTTCCCGAGTAAGATCGGAAGTTGCTTCTTTAAATATTCTTTTTTTTCAATCTCTTTTCTTTTTTTCTTTTCTTTCTTGCACTTTGTATTGCTTTTTTTTCTCTTCTTTTCTTCTCCTCTTCTATCACTTTGTATTATCTTTTTTTTTTTTAAAGAAGGCCTGCTTGGCCTTCTTTAAAGGCATACTGGGAATTGTGCTCCAAAATATTGTTGAGGGGTCCAGGATTTAAAAAAAAATTAAGGTAATCTGATTTAAATCTATTTAGAATATAATGTTCACTTTCTAGTCATTTATATGATACAGTTCTCATTTCTGCTTCTATTAAACATTACAGTTTGGAAACAATAATCTCACTGAAGCTGCATGCAATTACAATATTGGAGTTTAAGGTGTGCACTTTAGCTCTACCACATTGTAGCAGCAAGGCTGAGCCCATAATATAGAAGAGTAGAGATTTTAAAATTGCTCTCATAGAAGGTTACTCAAAAACAAAAAGGGATTGAATAGAATATATAAAAAATAAATACATTTTTACAGATCACAAGATAGACTTAAACTGCTATCATTGGCTTTGTAAAATGGTTGATGCCCCAATTTAGATTTAAGAGTTTCAAAAAGACAAATTTTCAAAGCAAATGATTGTGTTCATGCATAGATAAAACATTAATTGAGTTAGTTAGCAGCACTCAGGCAAAGCAAATTAAAGGAGTTTAACCCCGTGCTAAATTACAAACTTCTCTCTTCCCGTACAGAATAAACTCTGGAAACAGATGCTTCTTCTATTCTAATAGTCATCTAGAAATTCCCTCTTTCTGAAATCCCACTATAAATAGGGGCTAGAGGAGAATAGTCTCATCTCTTGTCTTTCTGCTTTAGTGTAGACTTTCTTGTTTCTCTCTGTTCCCCAAGATACATACTGCAATCATCCTATCTAGGAAGAGAGGGTTTGGGGGATTTGACCCCTTATGTGACATAGTCCAGATCACCTCTGAGTCCATGTTAATTAAAACTCAGAAGTCACGTAATTGTTATTTAACTTGGACAGCTGGGATAACAGGCTTGGGGCCCATCTTTCATAGCACAAATAAACTAAAAGGAAGGCTGCTTTTTATATGGAAAACTTGGCTTTATAGCCACAGCAGCTAAATACCTCTCCTGATTGGGTACAATCTGTTTAATATTGAAGGAAATACTAGCTGGGAATTCTAAGATAGGCAAGCCACACAGATTATCATCAGCTTTCATAATAATTGTTTTTATTTATTTATTTTATTTGTAAAATGTATTGGCTGCCCATCTTACCACAGGATAACTCTGGGCGGCTTACAATCTTAAAATACATTTTAAGGTTTTAGTCCTTAAAATGCCACACAACTCTTAACTGGTTCTGTTTTGTCATAGGCAATTTTGGCAGGTTTATTTTGAAAACTTGATATATTTGTTTTCATGGAATTATGAAATGCACCGAAGTAAGGAGCACCCTTATTTTTTTTTCCAAATAGTATTGCTGGTTTACAGTTTCCATTTTAGTTATCATCCTTATGCATTTTTTGAAATTGTTCATTTTCGTATTTATTCATTGACTTCTATTCTGTAGGTTAATTTTTTTAAATATATTTTCTTCTGCTCTCTCAATATGTTTTGTTAAAAAAAGCTTTCATCTGGAGCTCCTCGCTAACTGGGGTTGGAATTCACAAGCTGATATTGCTGTGGACAACATTACCTTTGGTCTGGATTGCTTCTCTAATGGTGAGTTATTTCTAATTAAGGAAGTACTATGTTCTGAGGGTATAAAAGCAAGCAATTATTACTTCTGCATAGAACTTTTTCCACATAAGTCTTTTCTAAATCTAACATATATGAAACATCTTTTGAGATAATTGCCACAATAAAGCAAATCCACCAGAGATTATAAAAAGTACTCCCTTAGCAGTTGCATTTTCAATATACATTTGAAATTCCTACATACATTTTTGATAATTTCTCAGACGTTAAATACCAACAATGTGTCATCTTATAGAAAAAACTTATTTCAAATTATTATTCAATATAAATTTTAATCCATTAGTCCACCTGTTTTTCCTGGCTCAAAAATAGTAATTGTGAGAGGGACCTTGGAGTCCTAGTGGATGATCACTTGACTATGAGCCAGCAGTGTGCAGCAGCAGCCAAAAAAGCTAATACAGTTCTGGGTTGTATAAACAGAAGCATAGAATCAAGATCACGCAAAGTATTAGTATCACTTTACAAAACCTTAGTAAGACCACACCTGGAATATTGCAACCAATTTTGGTCACCATACTACAAAAAAGATGTTGAGACTTTGGAAAAAGTTCAGAGAAGAGCAACTAAAATTATCAAAGTCCTGGAGACTAAAACATATGAAGAACGGCTGCAGGACTTGGGTTTGGCTAGTCTAAAGAAAAGAAGAAACAGGGACAACATGATAGCAGTATTCCAGTATTTGAGGGGCTGCCACAAAGAAGAGGGCATCGAACTATTCTCCAAAGCACCAGAGGGCAGGACAAGAAACAATGGTTGGAAGCTGACCAAAGAGAGAAGCAACCTGGAATTAAGGAGAAACTTCCTAACAGTGAGGACAATTAACCAGTGGAACAGCTTGCCTTAGAAATCGTGGGTGCTCCATCACTGGAGTTTTTTAAGAAGAGAGTAGACAGTCACTTGTCTGAAATGGTATAGGTTCTCCTGCTTGAGCAGGCGGCTGGACTAGAAGACCTCCAAGGTCCCTTCCAGCTCTATTCTGTTTTGTTCTGTTCCATTCTATTCCTCAATCTTTATATTATCACCAAAATTCTTTGCCCATTAGATCGTATAATGTTTAACATATTCATTTTCCAAATTCAATGTCAACAACAGTTTATAAATCCTAGCAATAACATGTTCATCATTGGCACACAATGCCATTTTAAACTCTGTTTTTGTATACTCAAAAACATGGTTTTTCTTATCTAGGTTAAATCTTTCTTTTAATTCTAAATAGAGAACCAATATCAAATATGAGAGGTCCTTGTCGGTCTCTGAGCTTGGTTGTTTTCTTGCAGATGTTTCATTACCCAAACCAGGTAACATCATCAGTTAACATTGATGATGTTTACATAATTTGGGTAATGAAACATCTGCAAGAAAACAACCAAGCTCAGAGAGCAACAAGGACCCTTCATTTCAACCCTGAGCTACAAATATTTTCCTTTCTTAATGTCAGATGTGCCCTTCCAACTCCAGTCCTCCTTTCAACTTCAAATTGGGTTCTCCTTGAGTAGGACATAATATCTCACTATACCCAATTGGCATACATCTGATTAGAAAAGGCTGTTGTACAACTAAGGCAGCATGTTTTATTTTAAAAATACTAGAATATGTCAGTCAGATGATATTTTAAAAAACATTCAGGTTCATTGATGCTCCCTGAATTTCTATAAGCTGTATTGTTTTCCTTCAGAGAAGAAGGCCATTTGTTCATCTCTTCTAATTCAATTACATTTTGGAGAAACCCAGCAGCTTTCAGTAATAAAATTACATCCTTCTTTGCCAACGGAGACTTTGGAGATCCCTGACAGTTCCAATTAATTAATCAGGCAAAGAGACTTAAGTCTGAAGATTTGCAGGAGAGAAGTGGGAGGAAGAGGAAGAAAGGAAGCAGAGCCGGAAGAAAGCTTAATTTTCTTTCCTCATGCGTTCCAGCTATTCAATCCATCTCCTTTCATTACAGAAAACGTTTTGTGGTCTGTATGAATCAAAAGGAGTGGCTGAGGAGTTGAATGATATTTCACTGCTACGGCTTGTGAAAATGCAGTTTTGATTAGCTGGCCCTCTTCTTCCTTGATATTGAATGCTTTTTCTACTGCTTAGTGTAGTTTCCTGATTAACATTCTGGGCCTAGAATCTGTTGATTAGAAAATGCACAAGTTGCTGCTTGCCACTTTTTAATTTCTTCTTAATTTCTTCTGTTAACAGATGCTATTCTGTTAACATCAAGTCAGCCATGATCTGCCCTAGACAGCCACTGCATAGGTTACCTGTTTTCTTTTCTGAGACTAGCAATCCGTATGACCTGAAACCAGTTTGGAGAGAAGCATCCTTATCTCTTTTCAGCAGTATCCGTATTTTGACACAGATAGTTTTCAGCTTGATGGTGGGATTTTACCTTGCTTGAATCTATAGGTTGTATGAAGGGGAAATGTGATTTAGCCCACTTCCAGAAACTTTGAAATTTAATCGGGTAAGGTCACAAGCAGAGCTGGAGACCATCCTTTGATGCTATGTTAATACAGTGGAACGCAGCAGTACTTAACATTTAGATTTCATTCATTTGGGTTTAATATAATTGTTGAATAGTAACAGTAAATTAAAAGTAAAAATGATGAAGAGTAGGTGGGAACTTGGGTATGTAGGGGTTAGGTAGGTAAAATGTGAAAAGAAATGTGGGAATAGAATAGAACAGAACAGAACAGAATAATGGCAAAGTGTGGTTGGACACACAAGGAATTTGTCTCCAGTGCATTATCAAATTAGCTTTATCAAATTAGCTTTATCAAATTCTCTGTTACTGTTCAAACTAAAAAAAAAATAAATGAAAGAAGCTATGCCTTGCTGTGTGTAGAATAATTAGTTTGTAGAAGCCAGTCATATTCAAATTGGCCTTCAAATTCAAAAGAGTCTAGGCTCTTAAAAATTGCAGACAGAACTCTCATCCTTCGATACAAATTAGGTGTAATGGAAGACATTAACATCATACATTGATATCCTGACCAGCTCAAAGTCGACTCAACCTTCTTGAGCACTATGAAGCGATATATATGTGCTATTGCTATTGCTATAAACTGACTATAGAATCCCAGAAGTAGGAAAATTCACATGACTAAACAATTATCAGTGAGTCTAGGAATATACTTATCTTCTTTTTGACTGAGATAGTGAGAGAGCCCTTGAGATTTGAATTTTGTTCAGAAAAAGAGGAAAAAGTTGTTTAAACCTGGAGAACTGCCTGAGTTAATTGAGATATTGCTCCAATAAAGACTGAATCAAGCATACAAACCAAGGCAATAGTACAAAGAGTGATTTACATCCTACAACAGTGACTAGATTGATTGTATATCTCTAGGTGTCAGCAGATAAACTGGAGATATTTCATGTTTTTTAGTGTCTAAAAAAATTAACTGAAGGCCAAGGAGTCCAATAACTCCTTTGTGCCCAGTACCACTATCTGGTTTTCCTTTAATCTCCATAGTTTATTTTACATTAATTTCAGTTTTGTTACAGCCGTGACAAAAGTATTTTCCAGCACAAATCAGTTCCATTGTCATCCACTGTGTATTCACAAACTGAACAACACTGCATGAGACATCCTGCCTCTGCAGTCCACTTCCTCCTAGTCTGTATTTGTACTGGACCTTTTGGGACATGCAAAAAGAGACAATTGTAGAGGCATTTCCCATAATCCTTCCTATCGATCGTCATTTTGCTTTTAATCTAGAAAAAAAAAGATAAAAGAGTCCCTGTGGATTTTACTCCGCTAGTCCAACTATAAGGGGTGATGCTCATCTCCATTTCAAGGCCATTGAGCCAGTGCTGTCTGAAAATGTTTCCGCAGTCATGTGACCACCATGATGTCATGGAGCGCTGTTACCTTCCCACCAAAGTGATACCTATTTATCTGCTTGCATTTGCATGCTTTCAAACTGCTAGGTTGGCAGGAGCTGGGGTGAGGACAGGAGCTCACCCTGTCACATGGTGTTCAGGCCTCAAGCCTGGACTACTGGCTTTTCAGCCAACAAGCACAGCATCTTAACCACTGAGCCTCCGTGCCATCTTTTAATCTAGAAGTGAGCATGAAAAAAAAAATCATCTGCTGACAATTGTTTCCAGTATCCTTGTTCCAGAATGATACCTGGGCCTCACTGGAGAAATTGTTTATAGCTTTATCTGGTAAGGTGAAGGGAGGGAAAAGTTAATTATCTCTGACAGAATTCAGCATCTGTCAAGAACAAAAATGCTTTTATATAGTACAAAATTTCAGATAATTAACATGAGATTATGTTGCAGGGACTAAAGGGTTCTACAATTGTATCTGTCCTTATAAAACTACAATAGATTATACCTAATAAATTGGGAGAAAGAAATGTTGTAAGTATATTGTATCAGGGATTTTCATCCTGAGCTACCACCACAAGTAGAATTTAGTTGACAGTAGATGATACGCCATCTATCTCTGTAGCTAATTCTCTTTCCCCACCCCAAACACACATAAAAATATTTTTTTTTAAAACTTATGTTTTTAACCAATGATCAATGCTGAAAAGTGGGACATTATTATTAACAGTAAAACTGCACTCAACAGTCTCTTTGTGCATTTTGTTTTCATTACTGTTATCATGCGTTCAAGTTGGTAATTGCCCAAATCATGCATGCAACTTAAGACTTGCACCTCTTAATTTAAGATTACCAAATCAGCTTCTTTTAGTACTGCATCCTACATCAGATTGGCCACCATCTATGCTATTTGATTTATTAAGGCTTCTGTATTAATGTTTTCCTGGGAAAACATAATGTGGTAGTTTTCAGTGCTTACTGCTACATTGCTGTATGAATTCATTTTATTCCCATCACCGTAGATGCCATTATAACTGTTCCAGACTCTGTTACTGTCATTGCTACTGGTAGAATACCTGCTTTCTATGTGGCAGATAGTTATTTACTGGCAAAATTAGGTCACCAAATGACAACATTGTCCTTGGGTATAGGTAGCATTTTTTTTAGCTCAGTAACAATTCTTGCTATTATATACAAACCATCTCAATATTTTAGAGAGAATAAAATCAATATTTTGCCAAACCAAATGCAGAAAATTGCTGTGGGCTTGCAGAAAGTTTAGGAAGAGAGGAAAAAAACCCCCAGCATTGCCCATAAACAGGGCCCATAAACCCAGGGGACAATGCAAAATGGTCTGTGTTCCATATTCATCAATTTACTTTCAGAATTTGGACAGCTGTAGAGATGGATGGAAAGAAATGACAAATGACTTTTCTATGTCATTTTTGCAGTTTTCTTAATTCCACTTGTACAAGAGAATTAACATTTTTTTAATGTTCATTTCTGAAGTTTTGCAAATAGGATTTCTTTATTTTAGGCAAAAAAAAATCTGTATCTATTTTTTTCCCCCAAATCCAAACCTTTTTTTCTTTTGTCTTTTCATTTCACTCATTCGCAAATTCTGGCAGGAAGAAAACAAAGCCACACTGATGGAGAACAGCACTACTCATTGGCAATTGATAGACTGGATGAGCGTCTTTTTAATCCTTTGGAAGAACCTCTTCTTTTAGGTAACTACCTACTGCGTATCCATTTGTAACATTCATTTATAACTATTTTTTTTTGTAATATATTTTATTGATTTTTTAAAAAACATAAATCACAATAATTGGTGAACAGTGTGTTGTCTGGGTTAATGATTGTTTGTAAAACATTCATTAACAATTGATTTCTATAATCCATAATCCACATAATGGTTTTAGTTGATTTCCTTTTTTTCCAAAATATCCTCAGTTGCAAACATTCAGTTAATACAATTCTTATTGTTTTGATAGATAACAATTAAATATGTAATTTTTTCCCAATATTCCTAAAAATAATAATCACGTCAATATAATATTTCTTTTCTATCCAATCATTCTGGTTGCCTTATCATAGATCCTGTTACAGTCGTTATTTTAATTTGTTTCTCCCACCAAATTCTAGGTATTCTTACTGCTTAAGATTTTCTCAAAAATTTAACTCTATTTTTCCATCTGAACCATCTCACACTTTTACATTTCTTAAGGAATAGATAAAACAGTGGAAAAAAAGAAAGGAGAGCAAGAGTAAAGAAACATAAAAAATAACATACTACTAAAAATATATATCCCTCCTAAGCTAATATATATTTATTTCCTAAATTTCTTATTCTTTTTAACCATAATTAAAAATATGTTTAATCTTTAAACATTCCATTTAATACATCTAGTCATCTAGTCCTTTAACTCTTATTCAAAACATTTTTATCCATTATAATTTTTTTTAATTTAATCACATTTAAGTATCAAACATTTCCTTTATCTAAATCATTTCAACTTAGTCATTTCAACTCATATCAAGAAAGAGAACAAAAAAGGGAAAAAAGCATACTATATTATTTAGGGAATTCATCCCTCTTAGAATGACATATATATTTCAAAACTTTTCTATTTCTTTAACCATATTCAAACAAATGTTTCTTTTTAAAGTATTCTCTCTGGTAAGTCCCATCATCTATTTTCTTGGTTTCCACTTTAGTCTTTTTCCTTTGCCCAGTATCTTTCTTAATCAATATATTTTGCTGAATCAAAAAGTTTTTGCGTATGTTCGTAAATGTTGCTGTAGATATTAAAAGTAAAGGTGAAGGTGACGTGTCTTTGTACGGGGCTTCTGCCTTTCCACGTTTGTTGAAAATCTTTTTCTTTTTTTTTCTCTCCGCTTCTCTTATCAATTTCTTTCCCTCTGATGTTCCTGACATCTCTACAGTCCATTTTATCCAATCTGTTTTTTTTGTCTTCAGATTTATTTTGTAGTCTTAAGGGATAAGTTGTTTTTTCCAATTATTGTGAATTTTTTTCCACTAGGATTAAAACATGTTTCCTTGTTTTGTTTAGTTCCATCTTTAAGTCTCTATTCTCAATTCTATATCCATTTATCTGTTTTATCTGCTCCTTCTCTGTTGTTGTTTTCTGGGAATTTTTTTTGTAGAGTTAACTTAGAAATAGATTGATTAATATTTTCAAAATTATTTTGGATTTCTTTGTGGTTTAAAGTCATTGTTATTTGAATTAGTTGCAACATACTGTATATCTCCTCCTGTGAAGCATTTATGTTTTCTTGATATGTTCTTTCTACATGTCTCTGATCCATGAGGGCCAAGAATTTGAGTTTTTCTCTTCCTTTCTTTTCTCTGCAAATAGCTTTAGAGTCCCAATTAGATAGATATTTGTAATCCAAATAGTTCAAAAAAGATTTTTTCCCCCCGGAAATGTATAATTCTTTCTTTGTCTACAGCCCAGGATATTGTCTTTTTTTTTGTCACAGCTGTTCTTTGTTGTTAAAACTTTGAAGATCACAAACACAGATTAGCTTTTCCCAGGTTTTGCCAAGTCTTATATTAAAGTCATAGCTGTCATAGTCTTCATCCACCACTAGGTGTCAGCAACTATTTGTTTTTCAACTTCCAAAATAAGCAATTATCTTTGAAATGAGAGTCTTAACCATTCAAACAATTTTAGATTTATCCAGATTTAAGTTTTAAATTTCAGGTTTTATATTTATTTCACTTCCACATATTTTTGATCCTCCATAAAAAGATTAATTTGCCGCTTCCATTAGTATAAGGGTGGGGCGGAAATCCCCCTCCTTCCCTTTTGGAGGTATTTTGCTTCTTGGGGATCTTTTCCAGGAAATTAAATGTAGAATAGAAAAGAGAAGATCGAATTCCTCACCCAGTTTCAAGCACGCTGTTCACAGTTGTGCTGGTTAATGCTTTTGGACTTCGGTTGCTAGTAGCTTGGGCTGGTCGATCCAATATGGCCAGCCTTTCTCCTGTCGGGTTAGAAGGCTTTCCCCAAGTTGAACGGAACAGCTGCTGCTGTTCCAGAATCGCTGGAGCACCCTTCTTTCTTTGTCGCCTCTCCGGGGTGACTTAGACCGATTTAGGGTCCCCAGGCAAGGCAAAATTAGCTATGGGGGTGCGGAGAATCCGCAAGCCCGCGACTGGTCACTACTGCACAAAACCAGAAAACCTCATTTATAACTAATTTATTGCTAAGATTTCTTCTCATAGCAAACTTATTATTCTCATAATGCTAAATCCGGCATACTGACTGACATAATACTAAATCTAGGCATCGGAAATAAAGCAGCTTTTTAACAACATTGCAGTTATAGAAACTTACAGGAATTATTTTGATCCTTCTGGACAGAAAGAATAGGATAATTCTTAAATTAATATTTTCTCATTTTCAGCCGTATTTCCTGATTTCCTTGGCATAAATAGTCTTGTGGATAATATGTGGATAGAACTGTAAAGAATATGCCTACTGTAATGCTCATTCACCATTAGAATTTATGACTTTTTGTCCTGGAGCAATAACATTATGATTATTTTTATATATAAATGTGAATATCAGACAATTTTCAGGATCTGACTGTGGTCCCTGAATTGGGACCGTAATACAAGGCAAAAAAAAGTTAAGCATTCATTGCCTCCTGCTTGAGTTTCAGTCTGGATCAGAACTCCCATACCTCTCTGTTGTTTTCTTTTCCAGAATTATTGATTTATATGAACTGAACTATGTCATGTTTGAATCAATGTTTATTGCTTACATTTTTATATAGATGACTAAAAGTTGGTTAAAAAGAAGTGATGTGAACTTAAATCCAGCTTATAGATGCATCCTAGCAATGAGGAGGCTACTGAAATACATATACTTCTCAAAGTAGCTCCAGTTCAAGGGTTTGGTTTTTTGGTTCAAAAAAGCCAGTGTATACAATATTTTATTTATTTGTTTATTTATTTATTCTGGTGAAATTGATGGAACTTTATTAGGATTCCACCACTTTCCTTTTTTTTTTTTACTTGATCTGCTAAACAAAGCTGCTATCAAATTCACTTTTGCTGATTTTTTTAAAATTTGGTTTAAGTTGGAATCAAACTATGAAGACCTGAAGATCCAAAGCATACATTTGCTCTAAAATTTTTGTTGTTTAACCCATCTGCATATCAGCAAATTCAGAATCTTACATGATATTCAGGCTTGTCCAATCCAATGCCCTCTTTAAGGTAGCCATTCTGGCTAAAATTTCATTGGAAAAGGAGTCAAAAATAAAAGAGAGCTTTAATGGAGCAAAAAATGAAGCAATTCTGATCCAAGGTTCCCCACAATGTTCAGTGCTGCTTCATTGCCAGAAGTGACAGAGACATTAAATCCATTGAAATGCTATATCATGTGATCTGAAAGCTGGTGAAAACTTTTGGGCAAGAGAAAATAGAAAATAGAAAATAGTTACACATGTGGTTTACTGGAAAGGCATTTTTACAGTGAAAGCTGCAGTAATGCATGAAGATATCCACAACTGCATCACTGAGATACTTAATACTAAAAATAAAAAATTATTAGTAAAACATTCCCCAGAGGGGAAAGGAATTAGTAGGAAATATGGCTGTTGTTATATTGTCTGGAAAAGATTTGTTTACTATAAAAGTTTTTTTACAGTATTTTTATACGTATTACACACATGTTTTGTATAGTTTTAACATTGTACGCCACCCAGAACTACCCTGTTATAAGATGGGCCAATAAATTTAGCAAACAAACAAACTAGTGAGAAATCAAAATGTGGAGCTAGCCAGACAATGATGCTTTTTCTTTTTATTATGGACAAGTTGTGTGAATATGGTCTGGGAAAGAAAGTGAAGTTGACATGCTAGTCACAGCTCTGAATGTTTTTTTCTAATAATAGCGGAAACACCTGTCAATCTCTGGTGGTTTACAACCTGTGGGGCTAGTGGGTCTCGAGGACCAACTCAAGCACAGTGTGATAGCGCTTATCACAACACCAATATGTCAGTGACTGTGGAAAAAGAGGGACATCTACGAGGGGTACAAATCTGGAAAGTGCCAGCGTCAAACCGATATACGTGAGTATCAGTGTGATGAGGTGAGGAAATAAGAATGTGTAAGAACCGTGCTGGCTACTTCTGCTGACTCCTGGCTGCCAGCAGTTCAGCAATTCGATTCTCACCGGCTCAGGGTTGACTCAGCCTTCCATCCTTCTGAGGTCGGTAAAATGAGGACCCAGATTGTTGGGGGTAATATACTGACTCTGTAAACTGCTTAGACAAGGCTGTAAAGCACTGTGAAGCAGTATCTAAGTCTAAGTGCTATTGCTATTGTTATTCAGGTAGTCCTCGACTTACAACAGTTCGTTTAGTGACCATTCAAAGTTACAACGGCACTGAAAAAGTGACT
This sequence comes from Protobothrops mucrosquamatus, assembly GCF_001527695.2. NCBI lineage: Eukaryota > Metazoa > Chordata > Lepidosauria > Squamata > Viperidae > Protobothrops > Protobothrops mucrosquamatus. Next base: position 28,405 of record NW_015388428.1, read on the forward strand.
TATGATTGCTTTTCATAGTTATGACCTTTGCAGCATCCCCATGGTCAGGTGATCAAAAGTCAGACGCCTGGCAACTAGTTCATATTTATGACGGTTGCAGTGTCCCAAGGTCATGCGATTACCTTTTGCGGCCTTCTGACAAGCAAAGTCAATGGGAAAGCCAGATTCACTTAACAACTGGGCTACTAACTTAACAACTACAGTGTTTCACTTAACAACTGAGGCAAGAAAAGTCATAAAATGCAACAAAGCTCACTTAACAAATGTCTCAAGAACAGAAATGTTGTGTTCAATTATGGTCATAAATCGAGGACTTCTGACTGTTTATGTAGTGACTTTTAAGCCAAGAAATCTAATGGCACCTCCCATGAGTCCCGATCAATACGAGCAACGGTCTAAGGTGTGCTGAGAGGTATAGTTTGGATATATCTGGAATAGAGGCAAGATGGGCAGCAAACAAATTTAATGAATTATAATAATTCCCACCCTCACCCTCTTTATTTCAATACAATAGCCATGTAATCCTTTCACTGGGGTAGGGCAGTATTGTTATTCCTACATTAAAGATTTTATATTTTCTAACTGTGTTTTTTAAAAAATGCATAAAATCTTTGATGCAGGGATGAAAGATTTTAAAGGTAGTTATATAATGAAGAATGTGGAAGGAAAGAGAAGAAGAAGAAGCCAACTAGCAGGGGGGCATTAGACCGGTGAAGAATGAAGTGTTGGGAACCTGATAGCACAGGTTAGGAACAGATCCTCATGGAGAAAATCCTTGCAGTTGCTAAGGGTCAATAACCTTAATGGCATATAATCCATCAATCACATTAAAGATGGGCTGGATATTTGTTTGTTTGTTTGTTTGTTTATTATTTTGTTAAATTTATTTGCTGCCTATCTCACCATGGAACTACTCTAGACAGATTAATTAAGATTATAAAAGGTAGAAAAATGAAAGGGCGTGTAAAATAATAGAACAATAAAGTAAACAGTGACAAAGAAACACAATGAGAATATGTCAATATCATAAAAAAAAAAGATGGATGGATGGAGAGCAAAGAATAAGGGGGGGAAGTTCCAGTGGTGGGATTCAAATATGTGAACAACCGGTTCTCTGTGTGGATGCCACTTCTGGAAGTTCATTCTGGGCCTGGGCAAGAAAAAATTAGCTACCGGTTCTGCTTAACTGGTGTGAACTGGCTGAATCCCATCACTGGGAAGGTCTAGCAGCCACCTCCGGTGTGGAACTCCCCCATCTGGTCCCAAGGCCAACTGGCAGGGCTGCGTCTTCAGGCTCCTGCGGAAGGGTGGGGGCAGATCTTACCTTAGAGGATAATATTGTTCCAAAGGGTGGATGCTGCAGCAAGGAAGGCTCTTCTTCTGGGTCCCGCTAGTTGGAGTTCTTTGACCAACAGGATCCTAAGTAGGCCCTCTCTGCTGGCACAAATAAAACGGGCTTGTCCTAGCGGGACAAGACAGTTGAGCTGGACATCACCTGAATGCTCTTTGAAGACAGGATTGTGGCTGTGAAGAGTTCATGGTTGCAGTCACCTTGGAGCCTCGTTTTGAGCTGTAGAGTTTCTTCCTAGTTGCTGTTACTTTTCTTCAGGATTTCAGCCTACGGAGCCGCTGGAGGGAAAGGAGCCAAGAACCACAACAAACGGTCTCATGGGATTTTTATCTCTGCTAACTTCCATCTGGAAAAAGATGAGCTCCTCTACCTGTTGGTGGGGCAACAAGGGGAAGATGCCTGCCTAAGGGTGAGGCGTGCACATTTTCTACTTCAAGCACTTGGTGCACTTTGAGATTGTGACAAAAGGTTGATTGGGATATTTCAGGAGTCAATTTTCTCAATAATGATAGCTCCAAAATAAGAAATAGGGCACAAAGGATTGCAAAGAAGTGTGGGGTTTTTTTTTTTGGCTAGCTTGAAATTTTGTCATTTTTTTTGTTGAGTTTTCAATCAAGGTCTTCTTTGGTGAACCTTTGAACAATAAATACCATGTAGTATAGACTGTTTTGAAACCTAATATTGATCAGCTCTGAATGTATTTTAAACCATTGTAACTAATGCATTTGGGAGGGGGGGGAAATCCTAGTATATAAACAGAAGAGAAAAAATGTTAAAAGTGGCATTTTCGCCTAATGCAGGGGTGTCAAACTGCCAGCCTGTGGGCCAGATGCATCATGCGGAAGCCGCACCCACCCCAGTTCCAGGAAGGGGAAAAGAGTTGCAATATGTTGCGACACGTCATGTGATGTGGCAAGTTTGACACCCCTGGCCTAATGTGAAGAATAAGTGAGCCTGATCTGTGTTCAGGATTTTCAAAAAGCTGCATATTCTCTGCAATAGTAAATATGCGCAATCTATAATTCATTGATCACAAACATTGAAACAGATTAATATCATTTTGGAACAGGATCCCTAACCCATGGGCGGTGGCCCACTACTGGGCCACGGAACTGGTCCACGGAAGCGGCAGGCAAGCGCACACATGCATCCCCACTTGCATGAGCAGTGAATGAGCACGTGTGCGTGTGCGGCATTTGCATGAGCCACAGGTGCGTGTGCCCGCTGCTCATGCAAATGGAGCTGCGCACGTGCACTTGCCACTCACGCAGAACCATCCCCTCTTCCCCCCCAGAAGGGTTGGGGAACTCTGTTTTAGAAGAATTCAGACTATAATTAACATGTTGGATTAGTTCTGATGAAACCTGGGTTCAGGTCCATATACAGTCACTGAAGCTCATTGGCTGATTTGGATCAGGCGGCATGCTCAGTCTTCCAGCTACATTCACAAGTAATTCCTGGCACTTTAACCCCAGTCTGGGTTGTCTCCCACTTTATCCTCATTATCTGCAGATGTCTACCATAGTTTTTCATTCTGAAGGGAGCATCTGCAGTTAATCATTGCTCAGCATGGCATTGTGATACAATTAAAAAATGAATTCCAGAACTATTACACTGAGCTCCTGGAATAAGGACAAAATCTAAATCTTATCAACCAAATAAATCAAAGATTCAAGGAGAAATATTTTCAGTTATCTACGTATTTAAGTAGAAATGTTCTTCGGGTTTTAATTCTTTTTCTCCCCTCTGTTCTTTTCAGATTAACTATCACACTAAGCAGATTTGCCTGGGGGAATCCTCAGAAATTGAAGAAGAATACAAAAAAGCGAAGCGACTGACCGAATGGGCTGGAGGAGGGGGTGGGGGCGGAGGAGCCACCTATGTGTTTCGAGTAAGTGTTCATGTTCTTTAGCAAGCAGTTACTAAGGACTGCTAGCAATGATTTAGCACTAGCTAGCTATAGTTAGCAATATTTAAGGGCCAGTTGAAGCAGCTTCCCATCTGGAGAATATTTAAACATAGTGGTACAAGCATGATGGAGCTCTGGGCAATGGAGAGAGTCATTGCAACAGGAGGATATCAAAATGTTCATTGCTGAAATGCTTAACAGCTGATAAATAATGAGGCCCCAGATTGAAACCTCCACCATGCAGTCCTAAAACAGCCCAGGACAATTTGAATTATGAATGGCCCCTAAGTTAACACTGCATTCATTCCTGCCCTTTTCTTTTTTTCTCCTTCTCTATATTGATGGGTTTGAATCGTTACCATTGCTGTTCAAAAGAATAGAGGCAATGGATAGCATACCAGTTTCATTGACATGGTTTCCTTCAAAGATTTCTGGGAAGTGTGGTTTGCTGAAAATGCTGAGGAATGTTCAATATTGCGCTTTAGTGTCTTTAATGCTGTTAAGAGTTCCTCGGACAGAATTTTTTTTTTAAGCCATTTCAGTCAGTTCAGACAACTTTTAGTCCCACAACAGCTGAAAGACCCTCGCTTTTCCTGGCGCTTCCTAAACTATGCTCTATCTAGAAAGCTTGAAATTATGTGACCCGGCCCTCCCGATTTTAGAGTCTGGTGTAAGAGGGTTCAAGAGTTACTGGCAACACTGCTTCCCTCTCCGGCCAAAGAATGTCAGCTATTGCAGTCAGAGTTTTTATTTCTGTTTGGTGCTTGACTTTGACCCTTCGATGTTTCCTTAATGTTTCCTTGTGTTTGTGCGTGTGTGTATGTGTGTGTGTGATTTCTTAAGCAGCAGAAGGATGGAGCTTTTGAACCTTTGCTTGTTGCGGCAGGGGGTGGAGGAAAAGCTTATCTGAAGGCGCAGGAGAGCTCCCTGGACGATGCGTTCTTGGAACAGTATGTGAACAGTTCGGCAATACCTGGGGTCAGTGGGAGAACTGGAGCAGCAGGTGAGGATCTGCTCTTGATAAGGGGCCAGCAGCTGAGCAAACAACATCTGCTGAAATTATGTAAAGAGAAGATACTTCACAGGAAATGAATTAGCATGACACTTATATACTGTATGCTAATTTTACATTTGGGGGTGCAAACTTAGACCAGTTAGAACTTATTTTCACCTTGGGGCCTTTCTTGAAAAACTATAGATAGTCCTCAATTTACAACTAAACTTTAGCCTAATTTTTTATGTTGCTAAGTGAAACATTTGTTAAATGAATTTTGCCCCATTTTACGATCTTTCTCGCCACAGTTGTTAAGCGAATCTGGCTTCCCCATTGACTTTGCTTGTCAGAAAGTCGCAAATGGGCGATCACATGATCCCAGGACGCTGCAAACGTCATAAATATGAGCCCGTTGCCAAACATCCAAATTTTGATCACATGATCATGGGGATGCTGCAACGGTTGTAAGTGTGAAAAACGGTCATGTCACTTTTTTCAGTGTTGTAACTTTGAACAGTCACTAAATGAACTGTTGTAAGTCGAAGACTATCTGTATTTTGAAAAGAATGCAAAGATACCAGGCTGAATTTTAAGCCTTTGAAGTACACTCTATTAAGGGTAAGATTTCTTGTGGGTTACAATATGTGCAACTGTGCATGCTGAATCAATATTTTTAATAACCTGAAAGTTTTTGCAAGCATAGGTATGCTTAGTAGTCTTTAAGATGCTTGTGAGTTCTTTTTAATGTCATGGTCTTTACCATATAACTCTGAAATTGCCTCTAGGCATTATTTCCAGCTCTTTTCCCAGACTGGTTGCCAACTTTTGTGTTTGTGTGTGCCCAAAAAGGCTTCCTGTTTGCCATTCTTTGTGAAAATCCTGGTACCTTAGCTTTTTTTTTTTTTTTTAGCTAAAACTTTGTCCTGCTTTTTCTATGGGAATCCAAGGTAGCATCCAAGGGTATCTACCCATTATTGTAGCCCCACAGCAAGACCCCGTGAAGTAGGTTGGGACAAATATCTATGTAGATCCTGGTTGTCCATGGTTGTCCAGTGGTGGGATTCAAATATGTAAACAACCGGTTCTCTGTGTGGATGCCGCTTCTGGAAGTCCATTCTGGGCCTGGGCAACAAAAAATTAGCTATCGGTTCTGCCGAAGTGGTGCAAACCGGCTGAATCCCACCACTGTAGTTGTACCAAAGGTGCTTTTTCAAAAGGCAACTGGACTTGCTTTGTTTTGTCTTTGAAGACGTTTTGCTTCTCATCCAACAAGCTTCTTCAGTTCTGACTGAATGATGGAGAATGGAAGGATTTATATTCCCTGCAGGGAAATGACTACAGGGAATATAAATCCTTCCCTTCTCCACCGTTCAATCAGAACTGAAGAAGCTTCTTGGATGAGAAGCAAAACATCATCAAAGACAAAACAAAGAAAAAACAAAGAAAGTCCACGTGCCTTTTGAAAAAGCACCTTTAGGTTGGAACAAGAGAAAATGACTGGCCCCATTACCCGTGAATGCAACGCATAGGAGAGGATTTTCCAGATGAAATCCAATGCATTGATTGTTCTCTGTCTGTAAAATCCTTTTTCAGAGCATTAATATACTAACCCAAGTTTTCTGTTCTTCACCATTGTCCTGGAAAGTTTTCTCCTCACTGGGCAATTAAACTTAGAAAAACAAGCTTCCTTCAGCACCAAAGAAAGCATTTCTTTAGCTTTGTGTGAGAAAGAAAATATTCAGGGGCCATCACAGCACACAGGGAACTAGAGATGAACTCTTCACTCTCTGTCTGAAAATTCCTCGCATTAGATTGCAAGGAAACTTAGAAAAATAACTTCTTAAAGCTATGTTTATTTCCCTGTGCTTTATTACCCTTGTTAATGTGCAGTTTAGCTTTGCTACATTGGGATTTTCTGAGGCTTGTAGCACTGGGGAAAGATGATTGACCTTGACCAGTATAACAGCAGTTGTCCAAAACAGGAATTAAGCTTTAAAAAAAGGTCTTGGAGTTTTGGAAGTAGATTCAAGGAATAAGGCCATTTGGATGCTTGGCAACCTTGATGATAGTTGGTGTTTGGCATTGGAAATTGGAGGAACAACTAGCCCCACTATATCTATACTATAAAATCCAATTGATTGTGAAATGACACCAGACAGATACCCATACACATGTACAGATATAAAATTTAAAAACTTTTTAGTGCCCTTAGTGGTCATTCAGATATTTGCAGCCTAGATGAGGTAGCCCTAAGGAACAATAGCCATGCCTAAAACGTTAGAGGTAATCCATAGAAGTTTTAGGCATGGAAATAAATAAGTTGGGTAAGATTTGGAAAATTAAGTTAAATATATATGTAAGTTCAAATTGGTATATACACACACATATTAAACCATTTCTATAATGTGACATTATGTATATATATATATTTTTATTTATTTATTAATTGCATTTATATCCCGCCCTTCTCCTTACGGACTCAGGGCGGCTGACAATTGAATAAAATACTAACATATATACATACTTAATTAAAATTTGATTAAAACGAAATATTTAAATATGTCCAATTTAAAAGTAATTAAAACCCCCTTTAAAATCCCTCAGGCCAGTCCCGCTAGTTGGAAC